>NW_016158762.1:0-34839 GCF_001687245.7 Rhagoletis zephyria
ATAAGTACAGAAAAGAGCTTGATAAGCGGCTCTCAAGAACCACACTAGCTATTCCAGGGAACTCTAGGGACCTAGATATGCTGGANGATTAAACTTAAACCTATTGCTTGGCCATTACATATGTAGATATCCGAAATTTGTTCACAATAGCCGAAGGTTTGTTACATAGTTAAACATATGTACAGGGTGAGTATTTCATTTTGACAAATTTAAGGTATGTATTCTTAGGTAAGTATTAATTCAGGTAAATATTAATTCAGGTAAGTATTAATTCAGCTAAGTATTAATTCATTAACATAGTATAAAGGGTAAGTGCAAAATATATTTCTTAATCTTTAAAACTCGATTAAATTCGGACCCATGTCCTCGACACTAAAGAAAGCCGACTGGCATAAGTACAGAAAAGAGCTTGATAAGCGGCTCTCAAGAACCACACTAGCTATTCCAGGGAACTCTAGGGACCTAGATATGCTGGAAAATCGCTTTACTGCGGCATGTGGCAAGGCTCTGGATCAGGCCTGCCCCATGGTAAAGCCGAGAGGAAAAAGAAACCACCTTGGTGTAGTTCAGAGATTGACGAGGCCCGCAAAAATTGTCGTAGAGCCTTCAATCTCGCAAAATCCTCGGGAGGCGATATGCAATGGGAAATCTATAAGTTAAACTTGAAAGATTACAAGAAACTATTAAGGAAGAGCAAGAGATCCTCATGGAGGAACTTCTGCAGTGCTATGGAACCGTATCAGAAGGTTCTAGGCTCAGGAAGGTTCTCTCTAGTTCATCTCGTATCGCCTCGGGATGCTTGCTAAGATCCGACGGAGCGTGGACGGAAACTGGGGAGGATTCCCTGGACCATCTTCTGATAACGCACTTTCCAGGCGCCACCGAGCAGCCACTGAACGAGCCAATAACCTTATCACCAAAGAAAAACTAATGTGCGCAATAGGATCCTTCAAGGCTTACAAATCTGCGGGTCCAGATGGTGTTACACCGATTCAGCTGCAGCAATCTATGGAGCTAAGCTCAAAATGGCTGTATGCTATTTTTAAGGGAGTCCTCACTCTTAACTACATTCCGGAGACCTGGCAAAGGTCAAGGGTTGTCTTCATTCCTAAAGCGGGAAGAACATCCCATACTAGCGCCAAAGATTTTATACCTATTAGTCTATCAATTTTCAAGCTCAAGATAATGGAGCGACTGGTTGAACCCTTTCTTAGGGAAACGGTTGCAGACAAACTTATGGCTTCGCAGCATGCCTATATGATGGGGAAGTCCACCGAAACAGCGCTACACGAAATCGTGTCGCATATTGAGAAATCCCTTGCGATAAAGGAATACACCTTGATAGCATTCTTAGCCATTGAGAGTGGTTTCAACAACATCACACCTGAAGCAATCACTTCAGCTCTAACGGGTCTGGGCATCGACTCACAGCCGGTTCGCTTATACGACAGCTGCTAGTAGGCAGGGTCGTGCGGGCGGAACTGGCGGGGGTGTCGCTGGACAGATTCGTTTGCAGGGAAACCCCGCAGGGTGGGGTCCTCTCCCTTCTTTTATGGGCCATGGCGATTAATGAATTACTGCAGATCCTGGAAGGGGGGGGAGGCTCCAAAGTCATTGCGTATGCTGACGACCTTGCGGTGGTTGTGAGTGGAAAATTTCCACAAACTCTGTGACATTATGCAGGACAGACTAAGTTAATCGAAAGATGGACCAAGGAGAAAGGTCTGGGTGTTAACCCAGATAAAACGGACCTGGTGCTCTTTACCAGGAAGTACAAGATCCCCTCACTGCAGCTCCCTGCCATAGGAAATAAGATTCTGTAGCTAGAGTAGTCCGCAACATATCTAGGCGTAGTCCTTGACAAAAAGCTGAACTCGGCGCAAAATATACAAGAGCGTGTTAAAAAAGGGACGGTAGCCCTCTACATCTGTAAGGGGGCGATTCGACGTAGCTGGGGCTGTCCCCTAGCAGCATGTACTGGCTATACATGGTAGTTGTTAGTCCGATTCTATTACATGGGGTCTTGGTATGGTGGCCAAGTCTCAACAGGAAATCTACAACTGAAGAGGTATAGGATTTCCATTCCAGATAGAAAATTCCGGCCAGGAGGGGCTCCCGATGAAAATGGATCACTCCACCTCTACACCGATGGCTCTAAGCTAGACGGCAAGGTAGGAGGGGGGTCTTCTCAGCGCGGCTGGGGCTAGAAATATGTTTTCGCTTACCCAATTATTGCAGCGTCTTTCAAGCTGAGGTCGCTGCTATACAGGAAGCGGTCGAAAACCTACGTACAAGAGAAGTCATTTATAACGATATCTTCATTTACTCATATAGTCAGGCCGCACTCAAAGCGCTCGACTCGGTCACATGCAGTTCAAAAACCGTAGCGGACTGTCGCAGATCTCTAAACGAGATGGCTGAGCAGTCTACGCTTCACTTGGTATGGGTTCCGGGGCACCGGAACATACCAGGCAATGAAAAGGCGGACGAACTTGCAAGAGAGGGCACATCCGCTCCACTTCGTGGGCCTGGAAGGGATTAGGTATGCCGCTCGCTACCTGCAAGCTCATTCTAAGGGACCTGTCTCTTAAACTAGCAAGGGACAGGTGGGATAGCCTCACCACTTGCAACAACAAGAAGCTTACATGGCCAAAATGGAACAAAAAGCGGTCGAAGGATCTCCTCATACTGAGCAGAGGGGACTTAGCCGCAGCTGTGGGTCTGCTAACAGGCCATGTTGCTACTGGAAGGCACGCGGAGAGGTTAGGGATCCCCCATAACGGCTTCTTCAGAAGCTGCAGAAAAGAAGAAGAGCCAGAAACCTTGCGACACCTGTAATGCGATTGGCCTGCATTTTGTAGAAGAAGACAAAAGTTTATGGGTTCAGGATTCTTTGAAGACCTAACCGACATAGCCGAAGTAGGCATACGGCAACTTCTGGGTTTCGCGAAATCCACATAGGATTCTAACGATCCGCGTGGTATCACAACGGGCCCACAACCAAGGGCCTATGTGTGCTACTGGGGTCACTGGCAGCCACTTCAACATAACCTATCCTAACCTAATTGATAAAATAAATAACTTATTATATAGGGGTAAAATCAGAGAGGTTTAAGAAATATGACTGTTTAAATAAATATAGAATTTACAAGATCTTATCAAACGAAGTGATCATATTGTCAAGGAAGAGCTGGTACACAAATTACTTAATGTAAAAAATTAATAAACAAGTAATTTTTAAGCAAAAAACACACCGACTCCAATTCTCATATAAAAATTTAATAGTAACGTTAATTTTTTCATAGTCCAATGATCGGATCTAAAACAAATTAGTATGGGATCACCTGGAAATCAGTTGACGTGGTCCAAAGTTATGCGGAAACATACATAAAAAAAATAATCCGACGAATTGATAACCTTCTCCTTTTTTTGAAGTCGGCTAAAAACTACTAAAACAAATAACAAAATGATAGAAGAGTAACGAAAACAAAAAACTATCGCATGAACGCTGATTAAACAATATTTAATGAAAACTTAAAATTGTTGGCACCAGTCCCTAGCATTATAAATCAGTTAACTTTTAATCATAAACAATTTATTTCGTTTGGGGTCGCCATAGCCTACTACGTATATTACGAGTAAAGGAATTTTGAATAACTTGAGATAATATTATTATGATTATGATTATCAATACTATGGTGAACTCCTATTCCCGATCAAAGATTCCCAAATTAAAGCGAAAGCAGAAGGGCATTTACGATCGCATGATGCAAACGTTAAGATAAGAAGAGCTGCAGAACTGAACCATGCAGGAACATTTTTTTACACGGGCGTGTAATTTCTGGCGTGTGCCGATGACATCGACATCATCGGTAACAAAAATCCCGAAGTCTCCTCTGTCTTTTGCAAGCTGGATAAGGAAGAAAAGCGAATGCGCCTGGTGGTAAACGAGGACAAAACGAAGTATTTCTTGTCATAAAAAAAAGTCAGTGCATTCGCGCCTTGGAACCCAAGTCACTGTTGACAGTTATAATTTCGGGAAAGTGGAGAATTCCGTTTACTAGGGAACTAGCATTATCACAGATAAAAATATCAGCATGGAAAACCCACATAGAATCACTCTTGCCAACAAGTGCTACTTTGGACTGAGCAGGCAATTGGGGAGTAAAGTCCTCTCTCGACGTATAAAAAACCGCACTCTATAAGTCACTCATTATGCCCGAGCTATTATATGGCGCAGAAGCTTAGACAATGACAACATTCGATGAGACGTCTCTTGGAGTATTCGAGAAAAAGATCATACGGAAGATTTACAGGCTTCTACGCGTAGGCGATGGGGATTACCGTAGACGATGGAACGATGAGTTGTATGAGATTTAAAACGAAATGTACTTAGTGCAGGGAATGAATATGCAGCGGATCCGCTGGCTTAGATATGTCGTTCCAATAGGAACCGAAGTTCCATCCGCTGGTGGCAGCAGAGGAATAGGGAGCCCCCGCTGCAATGGAGAGATCAAGTTGGCACAGAGAGAAATGACTGGCGTTCTTTGTCTAGCTCGGCCAAAATGGCTTAGGCGGTTACAAAGCCAAGGTAAAAAAAGAATATGCAAATGATAAATGACGGAGTTGGGGAACCTTTTTCTTGGATGCGCCAGGAGGTACTAGGAAAATATTCCTTATCAGATGGATTCTGACAACGGTTCGATCAAAAAATTGCATTACCTTAGCTATCGCTTCGTCTGGAATTGCTGCGACATTGTTACCAGGTGGGAGCATTGCAATTCAGCTCTTGAGCTGCCATTGAACATATAAATCATCGAAACTCGCAGGTGCAATATTTCCAGAGCATCCGGTGTGGAAAAAGTGTCACAAAAATGTAAATTCATTGTTTGGGATGAGTGCAACATGGCACATAAAACATCGCTTGAGGTCTTTGATCGATTGTTGCGAGATTTGCGTGGAAACGTTCAACCATTCGGGAATGCATTGATATTGCTAGCAGGACATTATCTGTAGTTTCTCGATTAACACTAGCGGACGAGATAAATGCTTGCCTCAAATAGTCAACATTGCGACAAGACGAACATACATACACTGCAGCCGAGGTATTCTCGCGAAAATTACTGGACATTGGGAACGGAAAGCTGCCAGTCAATGAGAGATTAAGACGAATTTTATGGCCTGATATTTTTTGTAACTTAGAACATCGAAAGGAGAACTGATCGAAAGAATGTTTCTTTATTAAGAAAATTAATTATAGGAATCTCGATTGGTTCAGTGAACGGGCTGTTCTTGTTGCGAAGAATAAGGATGTATATCATCTAAATAACAGTGGTCTTGACAACAGTCGTTGCTTGAGCTGGTCTGCTCTTTTACCAGACTGCCAGGCCACTTGCTCATTTTGGTGAATACCACTAATATTATTCAATCCAGCATTCAACGTGAGGAAATAGCATATACGTCGATAAACACCGTTGTGGAAGAAGACTATGCAACGGAATTTTTGAACTCGATTGATCTTCCAGAGAGACCACACATACTGAAATTAAGAATAGGTGTGACAATTATCATGTTGCAGAATATTAATCAGCTAAAACTTTGCAACGGCACGCGACTCGCATTTAAGAAATTGATGAAGAAAGTAGTGTTAGTAAAGATTTTAACGTGGCCTTTCAAAGGTGAAGAATTCCCATGATTCCGACCGATATACCATTTCAATTTAAATGATTGCAATTCCCAATTCGATTGACATTCGGAATCACAATCAATAATGCTCCAGGTCGAACTTTAGAAAAATATGGTTTAGATTTAGATGCGGATTGCTTCTCAGATGTTGCGTGTGCCTGTGTCGACAAACCAGATAACAGGAATATGCCACAGCAAAACGTGGCAGGGTACAGCTAGTTGTATATATGTATATATGTATGTACATAAATATTCATATACAAATATAAGTGCTAGGTAAGGTTAGGTTGTTGTGGCAGACCCCACCAGGGGGCCTCACTTAGACATTAATTGGATTGTCCATTGTGTTACCACATTTACACAAGTTCTTTGAATGGCAACTAAGATATTCTGTGTTAGAAGCTAAGAGAAGCGCTGGGTGCTCAGAACAAAGTTCCGCAGGCAGCTGATGTCCACTCCGGAGAGCTTTTCAGGAGTGTTGAAGAAATGAGCACCGAGGTGCTTAAACCTTAGTATTGCGAATGCCGGGCAGCTGAGAAGGAAGGTGAGATGATTCCACCTCATCTTCCAAACAGCTGCGGCAGCAGCGTTGCCATTTTAGCCGTTTTCCGGCTAGATTTAGCCGGTTTTGATAGCAACTAGCCGGAGAAAATTCGATCTAGCGGCAGCCGATTTGTTAGCCGGTTTGTAAAAAAAAGTTAGCCGTTTTTAGCCGATTTTACTATTTGCCTAATTTTCAGGCGCAAAAAGTAAACCAGTTGTTCGAAAGCAATAATGCAGACCCAATGAAGATTTTTAATGAACTCAATGTTTTACTTTCGCATCTATGCTCCTAGTGGTTATTAGCGCGGACACATTTGATCCTATATGCTCCCTGTTGGAACCATACCTTGCTCCATTTCCTCAGTTTTATCACAGTTTTGAAGAGTATTTAAAAACAAAAGTAAGCACAAACGCTTTTGACCACGAAGCCGAGAAAATACTTCGAGAAAATGGTCGCTATTTTATTATCACTTTAATAAAGGAATTACGCCAACGCCTCCCTACAAATATTGCCACACTAAAAAAAATTGACTTTTTTCGGTTGGAAATGCATTAAGAGTAATTAAACCAAAAGTATTTGTTCAACTACAGCAACAAAAACACAAATATAATGCCGACGAAATAACATCCATAGAGATGCAATGGCAACGGTTAACGTTACATACCTGGAGTAATTTAGACTCAACTGTAAAATTTTGGGCCGAAGTTTATCAATTTCGAAATGCTCTAGGAGAAAACCCTTTTGCTGACCTTTCCAACCTAGTTTTTAGTTTTCTTGTTTTGCCTATAAGTAATGCAGACGTAGAGCGAATATTTAGTTCAATGAATATAATAAAAACTAAGCAAAGAAATCCAATGTGCGTTAAAACGTTAAACGCTATTTTATATATAAGATACGGTTTAAAACGTGAAGAAAAATGCTGCCATAATTTTACTGTAGATGACGATCTCTTAAAATTAATGAATTCAGGTGATATATACAATAGTGATTCATTTGATGATGAGGAATATACACTCGATATAAATTAATGGTGTTAACTAGTCTTTCGTTTCTTGCGATTTATTTAAATAAAGCATGTGAATTTTCACTAAAACATTTTAGCCGTTTTTTGCCAGAGTCTATGTGAAATTTCACTAAAACACTGTGCGGCAGTAGGGATCTGTGACGGTGTTAAGTCGCACCGCGTGGGTTCCTAAAGGACAATGTCCGGTCAGTACACCGGTGAGAATTGAGAGGTGGCGCTTAGCCAGCTGCAAAAGCTCCCTTGATCGCCCGCGGTCGACAACCGGCCAGAAGGACCTTGCCACTTTGCATGTCGGGGTTTTTGCCCACCGCTCGCTGAGACAACTGTGAGCGCATCTGTCCAGAAGCAGGCCACAGGTTGCCAACGGAATTCCTACGCCCTCCCTATCCGAGGTAATGGCCTCGAGGGTGCCCTGCCTATCCAATTCATCAGCCCTGCAGTTTTCAGTGATGCCACTGTATCCCGGTACCAAAATCAGCTTGATTTGGAAGTATTCCGAGGCACTTGAGAGAGAGGTCAGGCATTCCCCGACCAGTTTCGATCGCACCATAAGCGATCCCAACGCTTTAATTGGCGCTTGGCTATCAGAGTAGATATTCACCCTCCTTGTTGGTAGGGGTTTGGTGCGTAGCCAATCGGCTGCCTCTTTTATAGCGGGCACCTCTGCTTGAAAGACGCTGCAGAGGTCCGGCAGTCTGAACATAAGAGCTATCCAGAGTTCTCGACAGTAGACCTCTCCACCGACTCTCCCTCCAGCTTCGATCCGTCCGTGAATATGTTTATTGGACCCCTGTTTCAGAGACTGCCATTCTCCCATTCGCTCCTTGGAGGAATATGCGTGGAGAAAGATCCGTTTGGGGCCAGCCTCGGAACACGCCAGTCCATTTCTTCCGGTAGGAAATCGAAACTTTTGAGAATCGTCGAGTGGCCGTGTGCTGTGTTCAAACAGAACCCCGAGTTTTTGAGCCTAATGGCCGAGCGAACCGCCGCTACTCTTCCCGCGATGTCAACAGGTGCGACGCTGAGCATAGCATTTAGTGCTAGAGTTGGAGGGGTCCGGAGCGCCCCGCTGATTCCAACGAGGGCCGAATGTAAGTGCTAACAGCAATGTTAATTGCTCCTTGTACATACATATGTAATTCCCTACATTATTTATCCATGAGCTGTAGATAGTTACATATTTGTTTTTATTTTTAACATAAGAATCAACATTAACGTTAACATTAGCACGTATGAATATGTATACATAACCCTTGTTTTGCGCTGTATTCCCTAAAAATTAACCGCAGAGGGCGTTTTTATTTGGGATTTGCTGGTGAACAGCGCTGTTATGTGGGCATGTGTGTTAGATTCTAGAGGATTTTTAAAGTCATGCAGTTTCATTTTTAAGAAGTATTTAAACGTTTTTTTTGCCTAAGACAATGAGAAGCCCATCCAGAACCTATAACCAAAATTTCAAAAAAATCGGTACAGCCGATCTTGTGCCTTGCGAACAGAAAAAAACGGCTTTCAAAATATATATTAGTATAGATAACCAGACAACCTGATAACCAGGTAACAACCTCAATATTTATACATATACGATTAAATCTCCGGTACAATTGACTGACCAGCTCTACTTGGGCAGCCAAGATTCATTGTTCCTAATAGAGTACTTCGCTCTCACAACCTATTTCATACTGAAGTGTTAAGATCGAACTTATTTAGATTTGCCCCTCTTGTAAGACTATGTTCAAACAGGCACCTTATTGGCAATTAAGAACCTTTTCACCAATTTAGACCTTAATTGTTACACAATTTATCATGCAAAAATTCTAATTATTAATTGCCAATTAATAATTAATTGGCAATCAATTTGTGTCAGATTTTCTATGCAACCCTGCTAGGTATGTTTAATTTTGACTTGGAGGTATGTTGGTTGAACAAAGAGCAATCAGCTGTTTGTTTTTGTTCCTCTTTTACAGCTGATATTCCATCAGGGATGGAAAATTTAAGTATAAAATTGTACCTAATTTACGGGAAACTTTACCTAAAAGTAGATAGATGTACCTAAAAATAAATATAAATTTCTATATAAAGAAAAATAGGAGGTAACAATTCCCATCGATGCCATAGCAACTTCTGTACTCACATTAAACAAATTTTTGGCTATGAAAAGAATCTCTTCGAGCAGCGCGAGACAAAACTATGTTGTAGAAGAGGTGAATCACTTTCCTCCCAGTTGTTCTATCTGACGTCTTAAAAAGAAATATTTTGAATCTATCTGGCGAAATCAACTACAGTTGTGTTACTTTGACCACCCTTCTGTATCATTTGTATACCTCTTCACAAAGGAGGGAAGCTATTAGCCTAATTGCTAACACCAGAAAATGCATTGAAATGTCAGTAAAAATAAGAATGGATTTGCTGAAATGCTACGTTCCAAATGTACCTAAAATTGTGTGCTTGTACCGAATGTACTTTCAAACTAAATAAAGGTACGATTGTAACTTTTCCATCACTGTAGGTAATCCAGCAGCTGATTTCGTATCGCTATTTGGGCAGCTGACGTATGTGTAAACACCAAACTCAATACCGCAATTTAAAGCTTAATTGCCTCAGCTAATTGGCCTGTTTGAACATAGCCTAAGAGGGCTTTACGAACTTTATCAGCTTTCTAGAACTACTGATATCGATTTTGCGATGCCATGGTCCAGGGGTGGAATTCCAAAATTTCAAAATGTGCCTAATGGACTGCACAAATAGTGCCAAAAAGTGATTCATTGAATTATTAGAGTAAAATCATATTAAAATAACACAACATTCAAATTACGAAGGGGAAAAACAACTAAATTTAACTATTCGGAACTGTTTACACATATACATACCTATGTGCGAAATAATAGCAGTGCGACATTTTGACCAGTTTTGACTATTCTTAATATTGAAAAATTTTTATGAATTTTATATAATGGCCCTTATTTTAATTTTCAAGTCATTTTAATTTTCACTTCTCGAATCTATGAATATATCGTCGTTTTAAGTACAAAACCGTGTATCGTCATTCTGCAAAACCGCGTAACTGACATTTGCTGCCGAAAATTGGATTTACCCACACAAGCTCTCAGAAATGCGATTGCTTTATAAAAAAGAGAACCATTTTGAAAAATTAGTTTTTTTACTCTCTAGAAAATAATTTATGCAACCTAACATACGCGGTTTTGCATTTTGTTGATACGCTCTTTTGTACTTTAAACGACGATATGATTGTTTGTTATATACTGGCTAAACTTCTGTAATTTATGATTGTGCCAAAACTGAATGAATTGTGCCAAAAGTGCCCTTGTGAATGAAAGTGCCAAAAATGGCACTATTGTGCCAACTTTTCCATCACTGCCATGGTCTCTGCTTAAGTCACGCATTGAGTCTTATTGCTTTCAAACTAACCATCTCTTTAATTTCGCTTTTAAATTATTATTAAGTAACTGTTAACCTAGTCAGTAAGGTTTGTTACCATTGACTAATAAAATGAAATTATTTTAATACAGAATTTTGTAATTCAGTATTTTTAATTGGTTTGACAAATAATCTATTACTGGAAATAAGTATAACTCGAAATATTCTCCTTAGTTTTGGTCAGTACATGACAAAAATGCATCGGAAACAGACACCTCTTCTAGAACGCAAAACGGTGGCTTCGCCGGCTAAAAGTTGTTATTGGAGGAAGAAATTCCTAGTTATATTATCTTGTAATGAATTTAAAGCAGAGCTGGACAATTTTTGCTCGCGAACAACGCCCGCGTCGCAGTTCGTATACGTACCCAGCAGGGATGAAAAAGCAGGTACAATTCCGACTTATCCGAGCCAAAAGGTACATTCGGTACACTGAGCTCAATTAAGGTACAATTAGACGATAATAATAATAATATAGATTGGCGCTTACACATAGGTTAGTGTTTGGCCGAGCTTCTCCTCCGATTTGTGGCGTGCGCCTTGATGTTGTCACACAAAGCGGAGGGGCCTACAGTTTTACGCCGACTCCGAACGGCGATTGTATTTTTATGAAAAGCTGATTTTCATGGCAGATATACACTCATAGGTTTGCCATTGCCTGCCGAGGGACGACCGCTGTTAAGAAAAACCTTTTTTCTATATTTTATGCGATGTTGCTTTGACCAGGGTTTGAACCCAGGCGTTGCGGAGAGGAAGCGCACACTGCTTACCACTACACCACAGCGGCCGACTACACCACAGCGGCAAGAAACCTTTGCAAAGTGACCAAGTTCCTTTATTAAATTCTTTGCGAACAGTAAAAAAAACTTCTCACGTTTTGAGGGATTTCTAGCAAAGTGGCTACACTGCATGTGCACCAATTTCAATTGTGAATAAGTTGAAAGTGCGGAAGAATATAATTAAAGGCGGAAGTATCTGTAATCTGATTGTACTATGGCGGGAATTTATTCTTGCAACGATGGATAAGTATATACATATAAGTAAGATAGGAAAAATTTGAGTAAAATTTTAGCTCAAGTTCGGCTGCCCACGAAGTATCACATAACGTTTTGTATCAAAGGCCTGTAGTGCGATTCGGTAACTTGTTTAACGACATTCGCAGTGGCTAATTTAGCTAAACGATAATTTTAAAGATTTTGCTATTCAATAAGTACTTTCTTATCGATATTCGCTAAGTCAAAATCAGCTGTTTCGTTAACGATTCGTTTATGGTTAAGTTATTGACATCTCATTTGGTGTTGTTAAGTTTGAGTTAACCAAACGAATTTGCGCGCAAGTAAATCCAAAGTGAATTTATATTAAAGAAATGGCGTTTGAATATGTGGCGTATAGTTTACACCGAAACTATGGAGTTAGAAATACCCCCACAGTGGATCGGCGTTTGCTCCGGGACATTCACGATCCATTTGAGCTGGCGCCTTCCGAGTTCCGGAAGCTATATCGTGTGGGCCCAGAGACTGCAATGGAGCTCATCCAGCAGCTGGAAATCCAATTGAAAGGTAAAAGGATTACCTCAATATCGGCGGAAAAATAGGTAAATCTTTAAATAATGACAGCATGCAATTTTGGATATGTAGTATGTATACAATAATTTCTCGGGTACGGTTTAGTTATTTGTACAATGTGCCCAAACGCGTGACTCGAATCTAAAAAGTTTAACATACGCGTGTATTCCAAGGATTAAACTTTAATTTAAAACAAAGATTTCAAATTTCCAAGCGCTAGTTTATAAATAAAATCGGTTTTAATTATGGACTTTTTTGTAAGTTTCCATGTTGAAATGCTAATGGGGTGAACCCATTTTCAAATGGGCCCCCGGTAGTCTGTAGAGGGGAGGGATGACTTTCCTTAAAGTTTTGACTGTGTTCTTTCTAACGGGTATGGTTTTAGGAGCCACACCATCTCCCCCTCCGCTCCGCATCACAAAATCATTATACAAATAACTAAACATTTCCCAAATAATCGTTTATCTTTGAAGGTTTTGTGTATACTACGCTTCTATGCCACAGGATGCTACCAACGGCCTGTAGGGGAACAGTTGGGCATATCAATGAGCCAATCATCTATAAGCCGTTGTATAAGTACATCGCGTAACTGATGCCATAAACAGTGGACTATTTTTTGAGGAGGTTAAGTTCCCTATGACGCAGGTGGACCGTCAAGCTGCCAAGGAAGTGTTTGCTTCAGCACCTGCGCCTTTCGTTTGAGGAACTATTGGAGCAGTAGACTGCACGCATGTTTCTATTTTGGGTCCTAAAACTCATGAGGAAGCATAGGTGAACCATCATGGCTATCACTCGATAAATGTTCAAATGGTGAGCTAAGTATTTTAAATAAAAGTCGAGCGATAAATATTTGTTATGCTTTTATGGATATGTGACCCAAATTTAAACATACTGAACGTCAATGCTAGGTTTCCGGGAGCACGAGATGACTCTTACATTTGGAGTTCCTGTCCAGTGCGGCGAGTCATGCAGAGAGCTTTTGACAATGGAAACCCCAACATGCTTTTGATTGGTATTCTTTTTAATTCACTTTAAAATGTACATAATTTAAAATGAAGTTCCTTTCAGGCGATTCTGGATACCCCTTAGAGCTTGGCCTTTACCGAACCAACCTGAGGGTACTCCTAAGTTTTGGTACAACGAGGCGCTATGCAAAGCTCGAAATCCAGTAGGGAAACTATTTGGAGTGCTTAAAGGAACTTGGCGATGCTTAACACAACAACGAGTGTTCCTATACGTTCCTGGTTTTGCTGGTAAGGTTGTAAATGCGTGCTCAACCTTGCATAATATAAGTTTCCGCGAGCAAATAAATGAACTGGACAATAATATAATTTTAGAAGCAGAAACACATGCACATGCAGACGGTACCGACTATAAATCAATTTTGGTATCTTCCATTGGCAAATGTGTCCAAGACCGAATAATTACTAATTTTTTCTCCTAAATACTTTTTTTTTGGGCATTTTATCTAAAATTATAAAAGCCTCGTAACCACGTAAACTTAATTAATTTTGTATCGAAAACCAGTTTATTTACAAGTTACGAGGCATTTATGCTTTTAGATGAATACCTATTTTATTTTAAATTTACATGTTTATCTTCGCACTAGATTTGTCTTCTAAATACTTAAAGTTTTTTCTTTTGAATTTATATACAATCAATCACAGAAGTTTTCGTAATATCGTTTTTCATAATATTCAAAATATTTTCAATATTGAACTATCTTTGCAAATTTGTATTCAAAATACACCTCATTCTATAACAAAAACCTTAGAAATCAATCTTGTAAACTTTGTACAATGTTCACAAAAATTTATCAAACTTAAAAAAACGTTAATCAAAATTTCCAACTCTTTATTCAGAATCTTTAGAAAATTTTCGAGTATGCAGTTTTGTAGCCCATTCAATTTCAGGATAATAAAATAAAAGTTTTATGTCGCTACAAAATACCGTTAATATTTTAGATTTCTTTTGTCGAGGGTGTTATGCATTTTGTTCCACGTAAAAATTGATTTTTTTCATTCGTTATATGGAAGAAAGTGCTGAACACCCTCGACAAAAGAAATCTCAAATATTAACGGTATTTTGTAGCGACATCAAACTTGAATTTTATCTTACCGAAATTGAATGGGCTACAAAACTGCATACTCGAAAATTTTCTAAAGATTCTGAATAAAGAGTTGGAAATTTTGATGAACGTTTTTTTAAGTTTGATAAATTTTTGTGAACATTGTACAAAGTTTACAAGATTGATTTCTAAGGTTTTTGTTATAGAATGAGGTGTATTTTGAATTCAAATTAGCGAAAATAGGTGAAGATTGAAAACATTTTGAATATTATGAAAAACTATATTACGAATACTTCTGTGAGTGACTGTATACACTATAACCGTATAAAGCAAAAATTAAAATATATTTGAAAACTTTATAAATTTTATATAACTTCTTAGTCTAAAAAGTACTTCGAAGCTATTTTATTTTTTTATCAAAGAACAGTAGGTGGTTTACCAATAACGAACAAGGTACAAAATAATTATTTTAAAACATAAAAGGAAAAAATAAGTAATTCATTTTGAAAATTAAAACAAAAACTATAAAATTAACTCCTGTATGATATGTGTACACTTAACAGCAAAGTCTGCATACACCATTCATTTTTTAAATATTCGCAATATTTTGCAAGCTAAAATTAGTTGTTTTTTTTTTTTATAAAAATATGGATCATCCTTAAAACAAAATCATACAAAGCAAGATTTCAAGTTTTATACAAAATTAAGGAAAATTCAACGATTTTTAATGAACACTTAAATTTTAGTATAACAATGTGTAAAAATGAGGTTGCTACGAAATCGCGTTGATTTTTAATTTCATGCGCAATAAAACTGCGTACTTGAAGTTATTTTATAAAATCTGATTAAAAAGTTGAAAGTGTCGATTAAAAATCGTAGAATTTTCCTTAATTTTGTATAAAACTTGAAACCTTGCTTTGTATGATTTTGTTTTAAGGATGATCCATATTCTTATAAAAAAAATAACAAACGAATTTTAGCTTGCAAAATATTGCGAATATTTAAAAAATGAATGGTGTATGCAGACTTTTGCTGTTAACTGTTAAGTAAAACTTAACTTAAAACTACAATTTACATTTCTTAAAACCTAAATTATTAATATTATTTACGAGTTGCGGAGAGTACTCGCGAGTCGGTTAAAACCCTCGGCACAGGCTTTCATCCCTTCGCTAAGGACGGTCATAGACTGCGCCATTGCAAGCATCCCCTCCGTCTGCCTTGCGGTATTTTCAGCCAGCATCTATTGACAAAACGTATATATTAATACGATTTATGTAAACCATATCTAAAAATAATTACTTCTCGCCTTCAAAACATCCGTTTGTCTGGAATTGTTTTCAGCCAGCATCTATTGATAAAAAGTATATATTAACACGATGTTTTTAAAATATAATCAGCCCTATCGCCAATTTCATGTGAATAAATTGTGCCCATTATTTGACATGCAAAACAAAAACAAATTGGGAAAAATTGTTTTTGTTTTGCTTTATAATTTTTTGGAATATTTGTTCACGTTAAATTCGCGATAGGGCCTAGTATCTAATACAAATCGACAACAAATCCGACCTGTGGCATTTGACCATAGTTTCATATGTAAAACTTTCCGCTGAACCCAAATATCAAGGCAAAATAATATAAGAATGTATAACAGTTTTTGACATATAGCCAAATTTATGTTTTTTGGGATCTGAAAAAAGGTCTCTCAAGGTATTGCTTTTTTTTTGTTGATATAGTCAATCTGCAATCTCTTTTAAATTTAGACTTTAAAATTATAGACTTTACTAAATAGACTTTACTAAATTTTAAGACATCTCAGATTGCAAAAACGTATAAGAACTTTTTTCAGATCTCAAAAAAAAAAACATTTGGCTGTATGTAAAATCTGTTATACATTCTTGTATTATTTTGCCTTAATATTCGGGTTTAGCGAAAAGTTTTACATATGAAATTATGGTCAAATGCCACAAGTTGAAATTTTTATTTTTTATTTCTGTAAACTTGTGTAATTATTTCTCACCTTCAAGGCATCTGCTTGCTTCTCAGCGATTTCCAGACATTTTTTCTGGACATCGCTTTCTTCCTCCGCCCCCTTCCTCTTCAAAGTCCTACGCGGTGTTTGCGGAGGAGTTTTAGGTGTGCTGACCTGCACCTCGCTGTCGGCTCCAAACACTGACGCTGGCGTCACCGCATGGAAGACAATATCCTCCCCATCCTCCATGACCAATTGAAGCTCCTAATAGTTTAAAAGTAAATTAAAAAAGCAGTAAATAATAATAGAAAGATTTGTATAACTATAAGCTGACCTCTTCCAATGGCACATTGTCAGGAACCGCTTCGTGACCCTCGATGTAGTTGATCCCAATCAGATCAATTACCCGCCTCTCCATCTCCGTTAAAGGCGGCTGGTCGATGGGCCTGTTGCCTGTTAGAGCCTGCTGCCTCTTCCGGTCACGTACACGTACGCTTGTACGGCTTTTTAAGTCGCGCCAGACCTGTTTGCAAAGNATCGATGCTGCCTCTTCCGGTCACGTACACGTACGCTTGTACGGCTTTTTAAGTCGCGCCAGACCTGTTTGCAAAGTAATGAAATACATAGTTAACAAATATGTGGTATATAAAGCCAGGCTGTAAGGCCAAGAAAATAAAATGTTAAGCTATTTTTACAACGATTTTGGGGTAGAGAGCGTAGGGGGTATTGGCGCGGCCCCCCAAACCTCCCTTAAAAGAAAGAGGATGGACCGCACTTTATGAAAAGACACCTTGATTGCAAAAATACCATATCTCAAACTTAAATTATAAATAAATTAATGCACGGCTATGGTAAACCTTTTGCTTAAATAAAGTGTATACTCTTGTCTATAAGTGTGTGTAAACGTTTTTTGATTCGGGTCACACGTTTGGGCACAGCAACCCAAAGTCATTGCACAAATAACTAAACCATACCCAATATGTAAAAATTAATTTGAACACTAAAATTTACTTTTCCGAATTAACCAACAACCTGAATCTTCATTTGCACATTTTAGTTAAAAAATTGTACTTCAAGTATGTACATATATATATACTAATTGTTTTTTTATCGCACTCTCGAAAACTGCTTCCTATATACACACACATAAAACACAAGATAAGTACTTACCGAATGCCATTGTTCCACAGACTTCCTCCATTTCCGCCCACTTCTTTTGGTACTCCAGCTTTCCGTGGAGACGCTGGAACTTTCCGGAAGCAAGCCCTTCGTTCTCCGTGAGAAGGTCGATCATCACGTTGAGCTGCTCCGTTGATACCCGACTCCTTTTAGCTCCTGCTCCACTGGTAGACGCCATTCTGAAATTACATATATATAAGAACAAAGTAAATTCTTATACATATTAATTAAATAAATAGCAAAATATACTTCCCTTTGCTGCAATATGTAGACGCAAATTAGCGGCGCGAACAAATGGCTTTGTTTTTTTTTCTGTTCCGCTTTGTGCTTTTCGCCAATTTGACATTTCGAACAGCGGAGATGCCACTTTTTATCAATTTGAATTAATGGAAAAAGTCAGCTGTTCACTGTCGTTAGGAATGAGTTAGTGAATCGCATNAGACGCAAATTAGCGGCGCGAACAAATGGCTTTGTTTTTTTTTCTGTTCCGCTTTGTGCTTTTCGCCAATTTGACATTTCGAACAGCGGAGATGCCACTTTTTATCAATTTGAATTAATGGAAAAAGTCAGCTGTTCACTGTCGTTAGGAATGAGTTAGTGAATCGCATAATCGTTATCGACAACGACAAAAATCCTTAATTAACAACTCGACAAATGCAACGTTAAGAGTTACCGAATCGCACTACTGGTTTGCAAAATAGACCCAAATGCTTAATGTACGCAGTGCAATCCAGGCCCAATGGAAAGCCTAGAGCATCTGCTCTTCAAGTACCCGATTTATTATTCCTTTAGGGACTACTACCTAGGAACACTTCTAAAAGAGTTTGAAAGCAATCCAATGCATATATATTTCAACTGACCGATCAATTTACAGTCAACATGGTGTACCTCTATTTTGTGTTAACTGTGTACGATTCAGAGCCAACATATGAAATGAAAAAATTGTGTAAACTAATGCCGTTTTCTTAAATAGTTTTTTAAGTACTTTCACTTTCGGTATATTTTTGAATAATTATGTAATTCTCAAACCTGTAAACTCAAATGTAATTATTAGAAAGCCTGCTTAAAAAATACAGTTTATAAGCAGGGTTAAATCAAATGAATGAATGAATGATAACGAAAAAAAGTATACCCCTTATTTATATCAAAAAATATTTAGAGGTCGCTCAAAGAGCTCAAAGTTTGTAGTTTATATGGGGGAAAAAACAAGTTTTCGTAGAAATGGTATAGAATTCCTGCAAATAATATTTTTTGATCGGAAAACGTTGCTTCTCTTTGGGATACTGCCAATAATAATATCCAATTGTTTATTTTACCATTGCATTTTTTGAGGGTGTTAGGGGCCCTATAAAGGCGCTGGCCCAATGGCTTGCTTTGCTTGCTTAGCTTTGAAAACTGTCAAAAGTTATTTGGAATATACTAAAACGTATGAAGGGTGGCCAAATGGCAGCTTTGCTTCACTTGCTTTAAGCGCCTCAAAGTTTCAAATAGGCAAATGTTTTATTTGAAAGCGTTTCATAGGCTTTTGACAAAAAGATATGTTCCCGTTCTAAATCAATTCAAACAAACTGCTGCAGACTTTTATGTAGATACAAAAATTGTTTTACGTAATTTAAAAAAATATATGTATAATATTAGTAATTCAAAGTGTAATAAAAAGTAATCTAAGTTTCCATATTTATATTTAACATGTCGCTGGCTTAAAGTGAAAAGTTGCTAAGTCCAATTTTACAAATTTTACAGGAACTCTGAATACAACATTTTGCGTGTTTAAAGCAAAGCAAAACACCATACAAATCAGAAGGATTCGATCTCTGTTAAAAAAATTCGTATTATTTTGGCCATATTGCATATTGAATATAAACGAGAAAAAATAAAACAAGTATCTACCTTAGTCCTCAATTTCTCTTACTTTCTATGCCAAAATTTGAGGCTTCATAAAATGCAGACTTATTAACTTTTCACACAAAGCTAGCGATATTTATTATGTCAAACTACTGGTAAGTCGTCTCTTGAAAAATCGATTTTTTTGAGTTTTTTGTTTCTAATAAATGTACATATAGTTATATATGTATGTATAATTATTATCATTCCTTTGAAATGCAAAAATTAATTCACATTCATTTAAAAATAAATCTGAAAATATTGTTGTGTATTGTTTTTTTTTAATTTTCTGGAATTTGATCGCAAAATTATTCTTAGTGTAAGGAAACAGACCTTGACTTTTCAACTACACAGCTGGTTGCTTTGACAGCGTTCCAAGCCGCCATTTGGCCAAACGAGTTTTTGAAGTAAATCAAAGCAAATTAAAGTAAGCAAGGCGTGCAAAGCAAGTCTGCATTGGGCCAGCGCCTTAAGAAATAGTTAATAATGTAAAATGGTTGAATAAACAAATGGGGAATATTTTTAAAAATCTCCAAAAGAGGAACAAAGTTTTCCGATCGAAAAATATTGGGTTTCAAAAATTCTATACCATTTCTACGAAAACATGTTTTTCCCAATATAAAATACATGGAAAACTTTGATTGCTTTGAGCGACCCCTAAAAATTTTTTGATTTCTAACTAAATCAAATTTTTCGGTAAAGTACGATCCTAGAGGGTGAGAGCATTAAAATTATTATTTACTGAATTGTTATGAATATTAATTCAACTGTATTGATATATTAATCACTTTCTTGTTAATGCAAATAATGTATAAATTTATTAAATTGTTACCAATTGTCTGAAAATAATAAAAAAAAAAGTTAACAAAATCGTGGGCTACTTTTTAGGTACATTTGACAGCAAAAAGGTACATTTATATTGTGAAATTAGGTACAATTTGAAAATTTGATTTTTCATCCCTGGTACACAGAAGCAAAGCAGCGAATTTCGATTCAGTCTGGTTGCAGATTTCACCAAGGTAACATCTTCCTACTTCGCTTGCCACATTTTGTATAGAAAATTTACAAAAAATCCCCAAAGCAAAAAGTGGATTGTTTTTCTTAGATTGGTGGTGCATGCATTTGCGACGATTCAAACACAAAATAGTGCTACCCTATATAAGAACTAGAGTTTATTGTTCAAATAACTTCCAACAATCCACAATATCCGTTATGCGGTTATGCCTACGTATTTTTAATATAAGCAAACTGTATTTTGTCAATTTAAAAAATATATAAAATGAGCTGCTTGCTGACCAACGTTCAATAATTTTGTAATAAGTTCCATGGTTTTTATAAAAAAATGCACAAATTGCATGCCATATTTTAGAATAATTTGTTTCTATCTAAAGAAATCGATATAGAAACTTAAATGCTGGTTTATACGCAAAAGTACTTAATGGATAATATATATAAGGTATATTCTATTTTTAGTTCTAAATTCCTATTTATATGAAAATGATAAAATCTAAACACCGAAATCATCTGGCCGGCCAGAATTTCAAAGATTATATTCCAATAAAATTGTGTCCAGGTGTTAAACAAACGAGTTAAACCTATTTAAATTTTTTAAAATTTTACAAGTATTAGATATTTCGTATGGAAAAGTTTCTATAAACTAATAGTATTAGTTACTAAAAACTTCCACGATTCATTATTTCACTATACGTATAAACAAAATAGGGCAAAAGACACATGCACGAAAAATACCAGTACGTTTATAAAAACGTGGCAACCATCGACGCACCCCAGCAAGAACCCACCAAGAACGACCTAACGCATTCTCCAATACACTTACAAAATTGTCAATAACAACCAACACATTTGCATATTAGCGATATCCATATGCCATTATTTGCTTTATATAACGCGTTATTAATCGCATAATAAAATTTGTTTGAAAAGAGACCACTATAATATAATAGCGAATTCCATATAAAAGAAAGAGAAAACTGCTCACACATGAAACGATTATGCGTTAG
Organism: Rhagoletis zephyria; assembly: GCF_001687245.7. Lineage (NCBI taxonomy): Eukaryota > Metazoa > Arthropoda > Insecta > Diptera > Tephritidae > Rhagoletis > Rhagoletis zephyria. The sequence goes on from NW_016158762.1 coordinate 21,372, forward strand.
ATTCCTCCAGGAGCCCTATGTAAAATGATGGCAAGTTTTTGAATTTCTCACACAAACTATTTGTAGTACTCGGCGTATATAACGCATTAGTTAACAGATGGGGTTCTTACTGGGAACGACCTAACCATGGGCGTAGCCAGAACGAAATTTAGGGGGGGGGGGGGCCCATACAAAATAAAAAATTCAAAACCAATAACTTACTTATGTACTAAAATTTGTTTTATTATAGCTTAAAATTATTGTAACCAATAAAGGTAAATATGTTGTACAAAAAACAAATAAACAGAAGTTCACAAAAGTTGATATAAAACTATTCGTCGATTTAAATTGTTAACTTTTTACTGAGCATGTTTATTTTACGAGGAGGAAGCATCGAAAGCCTAACCCCTTCCGTGTGAGACTTTAACCCAAACTAAAATTCCTACCGTCATGTACCGTTCCCCTCCCGGTACCACCGTCAAGGATTTCGTCGGGATTATAACACTGTGTGACTGATAAGGTTATAGATCTATTCTCTTCCTCTTCTTCCTTTTTGGCGCTGTAACCGCCAAAGCGATTTTGACCAACTGACGCCTATTAGAAATGCCAAGTGAAGCCAGAATACTTTCAGAGCTGGGGCGTCGGTGTCCATTCGAACGACATGATCAAGCCAGTTGAGCCGCTGTATTTTAATACGCCACATACCAGCACGGGCATGATGAGTGATTTATAGTGTGGTTTTCGTACGTCGAGAGAGGACTTTACTCCTGAATTGCCTACTCAGTCCAAAGCAGCACTTGTTGGCACGAGCGATTCTGCGTTGGATTTCCATGCTGACATTATTACAGGTGTTAATGCTGGTTCCCAAGTAAACGAAATTCTCTACTTCCTCGAAATTATAACTGTCAAAAGTGACGTGGGTGCCAGGCGCGAATGTGCTGATTGTTTGTTTGATGACAGGAGATACTTCGTCTTGTCGTCGTTTACCACCAGACCCATTCGCTTTGCTTCCTTGTCCAACTTGGAAAAGTCAGGACAGACTTCGCGGTTTTTCTTACCGATGATGTCAGTGTCATCGGCATAAGCCAGCAATTGTACGCTCTTGTAGTAAATTGTTCCTAAGCGGTTCAGTTCTGAAGATCTTATTATCTTCTCCAACATCAGATTAAAGAAGCCACATGAAAGAGAGCCGCCCTGTCTGAAACCCCGTCTGGTGGCGAAAGGCAACAGAGCAGAGCTGGTGGTATTACTCAACGTCATTTTTCACAGGCGTATGACAGACATAGCGGCATATACCTTTAAGTACTGTCGAAAGCGGCTTTAAAGTCGACAAATAGGTGGTGAGTGCGGATCATTTTCTCGCGGGTCTTTTCCAAGATTCGGCGTACTGTGAATACCTGGTCTATGGTAGACAATACATTCGATAAGACCTTGCAACCTATGCTTAGAAGGCTGATCCCGCGGTAGTTGGTACGCATGGCGGGGTCGCCTTTCTTGTGGATTGGGCAGAGCGCACTTGAATTCCAGTCGTCGGGCATGCACCTTATTACCTCCTTGCCATCGTAATTAAATAGCTCAGCTGACAGGCCGTCAGCTCAAACAGCTTTGGCACTTTTCTTCATAGTCAGGCGCTGGGATATCGACTCCATCGTCATCGACTGGGACCTCGAAGTGCTTCCGCCATTCAAAAGGGTCGAAAAGTGTTCCCTCCATAATCTGAGTACGTTCTGGACATCGGTCACTAGGTCGCCATGGTTGTTCATACAAGAGTCTTGAAACCTTCCGTAAGTCGCTCAACTCTCTGCTAAAAATTTCGGTGTTTTTTTCTGTCGGACAGCATTTCAAGCATTTTCTCACACTCGTGATCGTACCAGTAATTAGCGGGAAATGTGGTTCCACTGCTCGCGCAAGTCGGTTTGTTGAAGAGTGCTCTCTCACAGCAGGTGTGAGGGTCGAGCGCCGAATCCATTGGCCGTCTGTTTTGATTGCAGCTTTTCGACGTTGAACTTTCCCTGCATTGTTGGGGGCCCTTTTTTTGCTTCTCCGAGGTTAGGTCGTATATTGGATGCATCAATATAGTAGTGCGAGTCGATGTTTGGCCCTCGGAGTGTACGTATGTACATCTAAAACATGGAAGCATGTCTTCCGTCTATCACAACATGCTCGATTTGGTTTCCCGTTTTTCGATGTGGAGACATCCATGTAGCTTGAGAGAACGAAAAATGACACTGAAGATGGAACAACGCCGAAACCGGTTTGTCTCCAAACCAAATTTGACAAGGGACGACGGAAAATCGTTCCACAATACATCACACTCCTACCCTGTCGGAAACACCAACAACGAAAATGAGAATAGCTTGATGGATGTTTTTATGCTAGAACCCAGTAATACATACTGCCAAGCTTCGGGCCCCGGCGAAGTGGATCATCCTCAGCCCGCCGTTTCTATGTGGAGGCTGATTTTTTCGACACTGGCACCAAAGATCCCTTCGTTGCCCACCTTGGCATTTAAATGGCCAAGCACGATTTTTATACGTGTCGGGGGCAGCGCTAATATGTACGCTCTAAGCTAAGAGAGCCTTGGATGCCTCGTCCTTCTCTTCCATCGGGGCATTGGCACATGTGAATGAGATGTTGAAGAATCTCGCTTTGATGCGGATTGTGGCTAGACTTTCGTCCACTAGAGTGAACGCCGGTCTCTCTCCCACCACAAATCCAACACCGAATTGCACTCCTTTACGTGGCAACTGTAGTAGACGTCGCAAGGCTCACGCTTACCTTCCTCGCCCCGTCCATCGCATTTCGTGGATGGAGCTGATGTCAGCCTTTATTTTCCCTAGGACTTCAACCAGCCGGGCAGAGGCACCATCCCGATTAATCCCCAGCGCACGCGGGGTGTTACGCCCTCCCACTTTACCTCGCTCCCAAACTAGCGTTCGGTCGCTACCAAGAGTATTCATGGATATAAATATCCGGACGTAGTTAGCTGCGATTTGAACCGTAAGCACACGAATCACTTCTGGCCACTCCCAGGTGAATGGCCGTCAAAAGCTTTGCAGTACTGGGAAATGTACAAAACATAGTGGCCAAAAACGAATATCTCAACTAAACCCTGATGAATTTTTTTAAATTCGCTCTACATACCTGTATAATAAACCAAATAGCCGGACAAAACGTTAAATGATATACATACATATGTATGTATGTATAAGTATGAGGGCGTATTGAACATTTTGAGTACGCAGATTTTTTAGGCTGGTATATTTATTTATGCTAAATATATTACTTGATTTTGTTTTGTCACACTTTAGAAGTAAACGTCTTGGCTGTTCACCCAACCGCTTAGTAAAGACACAAACCTAAAGACAAAGTAATAAACAATTGAACTATAAATTTATTTATAGTTTCCGTTCAATAAATTTTTGCTCATTGTCGACTGCAGCCAGGTTTTTACCCTTTTAAAATGGAAGTGCTTTGAAGTTAGAGATAATAACTTGATACAGAACCGGATGATCCACATATCTACTTTTCATATCAATTTACTAATTATTTAGTTAGCGTTGGGAGTATAATTTGTTATACAGTATATATATAGGAAAAACCTTGAAATTTAGGGGGGGCCGAAATTATCAAGCAAGCATTTCGTGGTAGTATTTTTGAATATCTAGGCAATAATTTGAAAGGTTGGGGGGGGGAGACTATGGTGGTATGCCCAGCATTGATTTAAAGCAGAGGTGGGCAGCTTCGACAGAGCATTTTTGTAGTGTGCGTGCAATTGATGTCACTGGATGCGTGCGAACAAGTGGTGCACAGTGTTGCCATTTTAGCCGTTTTCGGGCTAGATTTAGCCGGTTGCGAAAGCAAACAGCCGGAAAAAATTCGGTTTAGCCGGCAGCCGATTTGTTAGCCGCTTTTCCAAAAAAAATAAGCCGGCTTTAGCCGATTTTGCTATTTGGAATTTTTTTTTTAAATTTATATACATAAGTTTCCATTTCTACAAACTCTATTAGAAATGATTTGCCTTATCTCGGAGAAATTTTTCATGGCGTACATATGTATGTATATACAACTAAAAGACAATTTTTTCTAATCCGAAAAGTCTTCAAATACTGGGCCGACTTCAATGATTTTTATTTAAGCGAATATACAGTGACCCATGTACATATAAACTGGGACGTGACATTTTAGCAAGTTTTGGCTATTTTTTTAGTTAATTCAATACTTATTCTTTTTTATGAAAATAAAGCTGATTACTTAAAAAATACCGTTTAGTCCAGACTTCATACTTTGTGAAAATATTCGGCCTTATCCTGAGTTTTGCACGAAAAAACTTTCACCCCAAAATTTTTATTCCGCACATAGTAAATACATGGAAAGCAAAAGTGAACCGGTTCGGGGAAAATTAAACTCATGATAAGGCTGATTATGAAAATTCTGCAAATTTTCACCAAAATTTTTAACTTTTTAATCAGCATCTTTAGAAACTTAAAATTTTAATATAATAAAGTCAAAATTAAAAGTACCTAGCATTTATCGATGATTTTTGACTTCTGATGAGCTTTAATCAGTGGCGGACCCAGGTTGGGTTAAATTGGGGAAATTTAACCTCCCCCCAAGACTGTGTAACATGTATTTTCATAATATTCAACTGAATATCGTGAAATATCATTACAAGAATATATAACAGGTTTGCCCCACAAGCTACTTGTAGAAAAACTCGAGCAAAGTTCAAGCTGTGAGTGTATATCAAAGAAACTCGAAAACTTACTTGCGGAGCGCGTATATGTAACTCGAAGTGACTTCGAGAAGCTTGGGGAACAAACTTAATGAATGGATGCTTTTGAAAATTTTAATTCATGGAAAATGTGTGTAAAATTTCACTTGAGTTTGAGATTATAGCTGTGTGCTAAGCTCGAAGTATTGTGTTATTTAAGTTAATCAGTTTTTCGAATTCACCGAATTTTCAAAATTTTGAAATTATGTACTTAATTTTCAATTTTCAGTTTTTTTGTTATATTTCCGAATTTGTATTATTTTACACAGTTGAAAGTCACAGCAAGTTTGAATATTTTCACAGGTTCAGAAAACAACGAAAATTCCAAAATTTTGAGTTTTATAATATTATTAAATTTCTTGAGATTTCCTATTTTTAGGCTAATTTCCAAAATTTCTAAAACTATAAATAAATATAAAATGAGAATATTTTGAAATGTACAAAATTATTGACATTTTAGAAATTTTTATATTTTCCAAAATTTCCTAAAATCCATCCTAAAATGTAAAAATGTGAAAAATCACAAATTGTCGAAAAATTCTTATGTTCATGTACTCGTGTGTAAAAAATAGAAAATTCTTAGAATTCTAAAAGATATTAACATTTTTGAAAAATTCCAAAATTGTTCCACTTTTCTGAACTTTTCCAAAATTTTGTATTGATATAACAAAGTTTGAGAATTTTAAATTTTTTGAAAATTTTGAAATCAACGCCCAAAATTTTTTTGAATCTTCAATTACGAAAATTTTTAAAATTTTTAAAAACGACGAAATATGAAAATTTCTCAACATTCGAAAACTTTTAATTTCGTTTGATCAAAGTTGTATATTCTACACTTTTACTTAAAAAAAAATTGTTAGAATTTCTACAATTCTCCAAATTTTTGAAAAATAAAAAATTTCTAGAAATCTAGTATTCATCATTATATTGAATTAATTGAATTATTGGGATTTACTAAAATTTCTCAAATTCACAAAGTTTTGGAAGTTTAGAAAATTTTGGAATTCCACTAAAGTTATTAAAAAGTCTTTCAACTTTATTCAAATAAACATGTTTATTTTTGCTGAAACATTTTAGCCGTTATTTTTAGAAAATTTAGCCGGTTGGGCCAAAAAGCAACACTGGTCGTGCAGTTGAATGAAGCTTTCGCTGTCTTCCCAAGCAGAGCGTGTATGTATATGCGAATACGCCGCGCGGCCGCCCGCCGGGCAGACGCTGCCCAGCTATGATTTAATCCAGAGGTGGCCCAGCAAGAACGACCTAACGCATTCTCCAATACACTTAAAAAATTGTCAATAAAAACCAACACATTTGCATAGTAGCGATATCCATATGCCATTCTTTACGTTATATGACACGTTATTAATCGCATAATAATATTTGATTGAAAAGAGACAACTACATATAGTATAATATAATAGCGAATTCCATGTGAAAGAAAGAGAAAACTACTCACCCTTGAAATGATTATGCGTTATGCGTGTTCACATTACCAACATAAAATACTTAGTTTCATTTAAAATACCTCACTAAATTAAGTGCGTTCATACACGCGTTTCTTTATTTGTCTTGACAGCTTTGTAGCAACCCTGTGTTATTGTTTATTTAACGAAAAGAGATCGCGAATGTGAGTAATTGCGTATATTTTTATATTCTGAGTTGTTTGTTGTAATTTTTTAGATTTTAGATGAGTGATCAAAAGATAAAGCTTCTGGAAATATTTTACAAACTACCACGCGCGATTATTAAAAACAAAAACGTCCAAATACAATGACATATCAGTTGTGGGACAATACTTTTTTCGATTATTATCGATAAAATTAGAGCCGACACTGATTTGTTCGTGATTTGGTTCGTGATTTGGTTCTTGGTTTAAGATAAACTACGTACTTTCATCTTAATTTACTTAGAGACTTGAGAGACTGACCTCTAAATTACGCCAATGGGAACATAGGTTTAGATTTCTCCAGGAACCCTATGTAAAATGATGCAAAGTTTTTGAATCTCTCACACAAACTTTTTGTAGTACTAGGCGTATATAACGCATTAGTTAACAGATAGGGTTCTTACCAAGGAATGAAACCGAAACCCAAACCGAAACCGTAACCGTTTAAAACCGTTTCGTTTTTCAAAACCGAAACCGAAACCGTAACCGTTATCTTGACCTGAAAAGGAACGATACCGAAACCATTTCAATCACAGGTTTCAATCGGTTTCCAGAAATTTACAAAAATAATAAATAAAAATTTCTTTGAAATAAATGATTTATTTAACCAAAATCAGCAACATTTTGCTAAAATTCTTGTTAAGTAGTAAATAAGTATGGCAAGGTAACTTTTCGCAAAAATCTGCTGATGACTTTGTTGTTGTGAATCGATAATCGATTAATTATATTTAAGTAGTTTCTTTCCCGTACGCAATGCGAGATCCCGCGTGTGCCCAAAATAGCCCAGAAATCATGCCTGTACTCAACAAAATGGGTAATAGAGAGCGAAAATTCGAGCGTATTCGATCGTAAGTGTATTCTTCTTCCTGCCCGAAACAGCCCGAAATTTTCTCCGAGTAAAAATGGATAAAGTGTCAAAGTGCATATCAGCTGTATTCTGTTTACATCTTGCCTGCATTAACTTGGTGCTTTTAAGGAAAAGTGAATGGCCTGTTGATGTATTTTCAATCTATGTACTTAAAATCAAATTTGTGAAACCAAAATTCAATTTCCAAGTGTTTGCATTTAATACCATGTTCTGACCGACAACCAAAACATTTTTCCTTCATTTTCTTTTCATTTACAACCTTTAACTTTCATTCTTATTTTGCTTTGGCCAGGCAATTAACAATAAATCCGAAATGGCGTATTAAAGATGATAAAATATGACTTCCACTTCGATAAATAATCGAAAAAAACTAGTGAAGACACCGATTGGAATGAGTGGAAAGTGAGTTTTCAAGTAGTTTTCAGCGAAAACTGGTTTTCGTTTAACAGATTTTATATGGACGAAAACACAAGTTTTAGGTCGAAAACCAGTTTTAGCAACGAAAACATGTTTCCGATGTCGGTCAGAACATGGTATAAGTGACAAAAACAAGAACAACGTGAATCAGCTGTTTCTCGCACTTGTGGGCCCGAAATGTGGGTTTTTGCGTTTCCGTACTTCTGAACTTTGTTCCATTTTTGAAAGAAAATGTTTCTCTTATTCTCTAATTACTAAATCCGGTCCGGTTTGTTAGGGAAAGAACCTAGTGTTGATATTATCAGTGAACTGTAATTTTCGATTTTCTTTCCTCGACGTTTAAGACATTGTGATTTAAATAATATCAACAAAATTTCTGTGAAAAACCGAAACCGGAACGAAACCGAAACCAAAACCGAAATAAATTTTGAAGAACGAAACCAAAACCGAAACCGAAACACTTGGCAAAACCGAAACCCAAACCGGAACGTTATTTTGAATCGGTTTCATTCCTTGGTTCTTACTGCGGGGCAGCTTCCCCTACAAAAAATTGTGCGACTAATCTCTAAAGAGAGTATTCCGAGATTACTCTCAATCGGGCATTAATTAGTCGCAACTAGTCTCATACGGGTACTAATGGAGATCAATTAGTCTCGACTCATCCCTTATGGTAAGTACGCACTTAGTCAATGAAATTCCATGTGCGGCCTTGGCACGCAGAGATAGTATTCGCCTAACAAAACTGAGCACCCCGGTTCGAATCTCAGCTGGCGCAAATTTTTATTTTTTAAAAGTGTCTAGTCGCTTTTTATACCCATTCGGGTATAAAGGTGAACAATTAGTCTCTTCATAGGACATGCTCGAACAAAAGCGAACAGTTCATTCCATATAAAGAGATCAAAAGTGGTATTAGTCGCATGCTCCTTTGCGATTGCTCCCGGAGTCATCACGGATTAATCCCATTTTCTGCAAAAAGCGACTAGTCACTTTTAAAAAATAAAAATAAAAATTTTCGCCAGCTGAGATTCGAACCGGGGTGCTCAGTTTTGTTAGGCGAATACTCTCTCTGTGTGCCAACGCCGCACATGAAATTTCATTGACTAAGTGCGTACAAATCATTAAATCGTTAATAGTACCCGTTAGAGATGAGTTGGGGGCTAATTGACCTCCATTAGTACCTGTATGAGACTAGTTGGGACTAATTAATGCCCAATTGTACCCGATTGAGAGTAATCTCGGAATACTCTCTTTAGAGATTAGTCGCACAATTTTGTGCAGGGTTGAATGAAGTTTTCGCTGTCTTCCCAAGCAGAGCGTGTATGTATACGCGAATATGCCGGGCAGACGCTGCCCAGCTGTGATTTAAAGGAAGATCTTATTTTTGCGAAAACCCGAATTTCAGAAAGAAAAATGCAAAAAGAGTATCCAAGAAAGAGAAAACAAGTAATTAAAAACAAGTAAAGAAGTATAAGTTCGGCCGAAACTGAACATTATATACCCGGCGCACATATTAAATATCGTTTTTTTCACCTTTCAGTAAACTACATGATAAGGAAGAGTATTTTTCCACACAGTTCGATAATATGCTGTGATTAATTGTAATAACTTGACCAAGTTTGGTAGAAATCGGTAAGGTGGTTATGGATATACACTTATAATCTTGTGTCTTGCTAAGTGATTGTTGCAAGTTGGCGTCTTTACTTATTGAAAAATCGGAGTTGGGCGTTGTACTTGTCTCTTTCTCTTTCAAAAATTTTCACCGGGTTTCTTAGTCAAGTAATGTTCGCATCGAGTTTGGTGGGGATTGGTAAAGGGACTACAGATATACAGTATTTTATCACGAACTAGCCGGCCTCGTATGAATGTGATTGACAACTAAACAGGTTGCAACCCTAATAAAATATAATGTATAATTGCGCATCTGAAGGCCAAGCCCTTTCATTTGACACCTCATTTCTTGTAATCTAACGAACGGCCCACATTTTTTTAATTTTTCGCACAGGTTGCAACCCTCTTCGAAAAATAAAATTTACTGCAAATCGGAAGGTCAAGCCTTTTCCTATGACACCTCATTTTTTTTTATTGAATGAACTGTGCAAGTTTTATGTCATTAACAAAAAATGCCCTCGCGTACTATGCTTACATAATTTTTAAATGGGTGGCAACGCCACTCAAACAAAAAAAAAATTATTGCACATGCAGAGACCATATCCTTTCACTTGGTACCTAAGTTTTTAGTCCAACAAACAGTGAAAATCTTATAATTTTAAAAAAGTGGCAATCCTACTCACAAGTAAAACATTATTGCACATGTAGAGGCTAAGTCTTTTCGTTTGACAGTGACGGTGCAGAACCGATGCCTACGCTTCTTATGATTGATAGTAATTTTATTAACAGGTGAAAACCCTATTAAAAAAAACATCAGTGCTTCTCTAGAGGCCAATCCCTTTCATTTGACACCTCATCTTTTGTAATCCAACGAACGGTGCGGATCTTATAGCTTTTAGACAGGTGGCAACTCTATTAAAATTCTAAGTAAAACAGGACAGACTTTCCTGTCGATATCTCGACTGTCCTTTATACTATGTATAGATGAACGGGGCCACGCCCAAAAATTTCATAACTGTCTTATTTTATGCCAAAATTCTACTTCGCATACAAACTTTCAACAATTTGGATCCAGTATTTGCATATTTAGAAAATTCCGTTATATGGGAGGTGGGCGTGGTTATTGTCCGATTTTGCCCATTTCGTTTGGGCTGTTACAAACAACCGTTATGCGAACAAAGTTATAATACCCTTGTGCACAAGTGCGTTCGGGTATAAAAATAAATTGCTCAGAAGACTTTTTTAAACCGAAAGTCACACAGCTTCTTTTGTTTAAAAGAATGTAAAAAAAATTGTGAAATTTACTAAAACAAAATGTTGGTTTCATATCGCACGATTAATAACATAGAGATGTAATTAAAAATTTACGTTTTTGTATTTCATTATACAACTAATAAGCTTGATGTTCAGCCTAAAGCAGCTTTTGCATTATTCAACATTTTGTTGAATGCGAGAGTTGAATACGTTTAATGGAAAATTGTTGCCATACCTGTTTACATTGGTAGATTTTTTGTTGAACGCGAATTGTGTGTTTATGAAATAAAATGGATTTACAACGTAAAATTTTAACAATTGTCATCGAATCAGAAGATCGATGTATAACAAATTAAATAGGAGTGAAAGTAAAAATCGCAAATGGGTCAGCCGACGTGAAGCTTTGGGTGCATCCGACCATTTTTATAGGGAGTTGGCATCAGAAGATGAGACTTATTTTAAACAATGCTTGCGTATGACCCCTGACCAATTTGAAATATTACTTGAAAAAGTTTCTCCACTAATCAGAAAACAAGGCACAAAGTTTTGTCAAGTGCCCACGCCGAGAATAAAGCTGCAAATAGTTTTGCAGTTCTTAGCTACGGGTGACAGCTATTTAAGCCTTTCTGAGAGCTTCAGAGTACCACAGAGCACTATATCTCTGTTCCTGAAGGATGTTTTGGATGCAATATACAATGTTCTGGCGGAATATATTGAGGTATATATACGAATATATATTTTTAAAGTTTTGAGGGCTGTGCGACTTTCACAGAAGATAAAGGTTCGATGGGAAATGTTTGCCCACTGTTTTGAGTTAGTGGCGGAGGGGGAGAGGGTGTGGCTCTTCATACCCCCTAATCTCCCCCCTCCCATATTTCATTATTCAAAATTTTAATTAATCATAAAGTAAATAACTCAATTATTCGATTAATTGGAAATTATGATTACTCAAAAGTTCAGTTAAATATTTGAGTAATTTGCTTTATGATTAATCAACATTGTGAGCATCGGCGTAGCCAGAATGAAATTTAGGGGGGGAGGGGGTGGGGCTCGACCCTATTAAGCTGGCATTTCAGCCCCTACCTGGCTACGCCCATGATTGTGAGTAAAATGAAACGAAAGTGGAAATGAGCTAGGCGATTGGAATCGCTTACCCTATCGCTTCAAGAAGGCATTATGGGCATGTCATTGGCGGTAAGCCCTTATCCGGAGCATTACCTTCAAACGAAGGGAGAACGCATGGATAAACAGAATCCATAGAAGCGAACAAAGAATGCCTTACGGAGAAACTAATGTAGAATGCCTAGATAAGTAAATGCTTATTTTTATTAAATTGAAATCGGAAAATGTCTTGAAAGATTAAAATTAATTAACTTTTACTTTATTTACTTTATTTAAAAATCGGTATGTACATACATGCATATTTAACTAAGTTTAAAATTGTACTTCCTCACTCTTGTACTTCGCTGCAAATTGAACAAAGCAAAACATGATTTTTATGCGAGACAAATTTCCACAGAAAGTAACGGTAGAAAAAGAATTTTTGGATTTTCATTCAGTGATCGGACTTGAAAAAAAAATTTGTGTGGTAGAATCTGGAAAAAAATGTGGTAGATTTCAAAAAAATGTGGTAGATCTCAGGTTTTGGATCAAACTTTGTACAAAAATTTAAAAAATTCTGCAAGGTTTCACATAAATTACAAACATTTTAATTAGAATCTAAAAAATAATAATTTTAGTATAATAAAGTGCAAGATTGAAGTTGCTAAAAATTGCGTTGAGTTTTGGCAATTTTTTTCTTTGAACGTGTAAAGCTGTTCCTTCCATATCAAGATATTTTTCGAACATATTTTCAACAGTTTTTCTTTTTATCACATCACGATGTAGCGAACAAATGTGGCACGTTCCAGAAACCGCTACATGGGATTTGTCGATTTTGACAATTTTCAAGTAAAAGTAAACAACGCTTTAGAAATTTAGATGCACGTAAATTTGCTAATACTTTCACAAAAATAACCGTTTTTTAACATTTCCGCTATTAATAATTTTTATAAATCATATATTTTGCAATTTAACACAATAAAACCACGTTTCCTGTTGAAAAATTGAATATTGAGAAAATTTAATATTTTACAGTTTATGTTATAATCCCATTCTGCCTGTTGTTAGTGTTTAGTGTTGGACAATTTTTGCTCTTAAACTTAAGAACATTATGTCGAGCAAAAATAAAACTACTCAAAAATGTGAATATGTGGTAGATTTCAGACCGTGTGTGGTAGATGTGGTAGATGTTAAAAAAAGTGGCAGATCTACCACAATGTGGTAGAAGTCCGATCACTGTATTCATTATATTTTTCAGCTGGCTACTATGCAGCATTCTACTTTGCATTCTCCAAAATGAAGCAAAGAAGCGAAATAAAAAAAAAATATTGTAGGACATTCTACTTTGCAGTCCCTGAAATGAAGCAAAGAAGCGAAACAAATAAAAAAATATTGTAGGACATTCTAGAATGCAAAATTCCCCGAAATGAAGCAAAGCAGCGAATTAAAAAAGAAATATAATAGGACATTCTAATTTGCATGCCCCGAAATGAAACAGAGAAGCGAAATAATTAAAATATTGTAGGACATTCTACTTTGCATTACCGGCAATGTCTAAAAGAACCGAAACAAGTAAGAAAGTCTAAGTTCGGGCAGAGCCGAACATTAAATACCCGGCGCAAGTATTAAATACATGTTTTTCCCCTTTCCGAAAGCTACCCCTACATGGAAAGCCGGGGAGTATCAATTTTGAGTAAATTAGCGTCTTTAAATTTCGAAATATTGCAGTTTCAAGCATTTCTGAAATTTACCGTTATATGAAAAGCAGCCGTAATTTTAGTCCGATTTCAATAATTTTCAA
>NW_016158762.1:34861-49133 GCF_001687245.7 Rhagoletis zephyria
GACGGACGGACAGACAGTCACCGCTTAATCGATTTCTCTTTTCATTCTGATCATTTATGTATACATTTGTCTATATCTATCTCGATTCGTTTTGCCTGTTACAAACAACCGTTATGTGAACAAAGTTATAATACCCTTGTGCACAAGTGCGCTCGGGTATAAAAATTATAATGCTATGCCTTCTAGAACACGTTACCGCTAAAAGCGGTTACCGATTTTTTGCAGGGTGATTAACCGAACAATTGATTAACAAACATGCTCAAGTAATCGGATCGGTTCGTTTGTTCTCTCTTAGTCTCTGAGCAACATTCCATGCTGCCTCTTGGATGGCAAACACTTCTTGATACACCCATGACTCGTTGGTGTACCTAGGATATCGTTCATATGCGTTTGAAGATGCCTTAATTCTCAATTCCAAGCTGAATGTGTCAGGAAACCTACTGCTGCTGGTTCCACACCTCTACCCTTTCATCTCACTGCTGCAGAAATTTTCGGAAATACGAGACCTGGCAGTTTTGCTGTATAAAAATATCAAGTTAGAAAAAATAGTCAAATACAAAAGTGTTATTTGTATTTTTTCAACGATATAATCGTGCTTTTTATTAATGTTAAGGACACAAGAAACAAAAATTTCATAAATTCATATTCATATACTACCCAGCCCAGAATTAGTTCGTACGCCTGAGCACTTCTTAATATTTGCACTCGAAACTTTCATATATATATATTAATAATTAAAGATTTTGATACAAAGTTTGTTTATTTGCAAAGCTTAAATTGTGGTTTTTTAGAATCAACATCAAAAGAAAAAAAAAAACAAAAACATCAATGTAAAAGCGAGATCTTTCAACACTCTTATAAAATGCATTTCAATTCAAAAAGAATTTTAAAAAAGGTATTGTTTAACACTTTGTCACGTCGCCTTTTGTCACAATAGCATATTACATCCTTTTTGTTTCCCATTAAAATTAGTGAAAAGGATGAAAGATTTCCTTTAAAATGCTACGAATTGAATTGTACTGCAACTGAGGTTTAGAAATAAAAGAGACTGATGCTTTGTATTTTGACACTATTATACAACGATTGTTGTAAAAAATAAAAGAAACAAAAATTTGATATAATTCATATTAAATAATAGCACCGATATTTCAAATGGTATTGTGTGCAACTCATGTTTATTTATTAATTCTTAATAATTTTAATTTTTAATTAAAACTATAGTTCGACCTATAAAAGAAACCACCTAAGTAAAAGTTTCAAAGCTTAAATGAAGTTCACAAAAATTAACAAAAGGGCGATCCCACCGTCACGGGTTGGACAATTGTACAGAAACATTTTTTTTCTTGCTTAATTTTAAGTGTAAAGTACTCAACAATTCTACATTTTGATAAAGCTACACCTAATTGACTATTATATGAGTTCAGAGCTGGGTCGTAATGATTCCTTTAGGAATTAAATTACTCCCAATTACAGATTACAAGGAATTGTAATTAGGAATCAATTCCTTCAGTCCACAGCAAAGGAATCGATTACTTTTTCAATTCCTTGAAGTAATTTCAAATGTAATTGGGTTTTTCTTTAATTCCATTACAAGGAATTTCATATTGTAATTGGAATAAATTACGTGCTAGTAATGTAATTTTTTTTTTCCAATTCCTTTGAAAGGAATTGAAAATGTAATTGATTTTTTTTCAATTCCATTACCTAAAATTGCAAGAGTACTTTAGTTTTTCCAATTACTCAAAGGAATTGTAAAAGTAATCGAGAAACTGAAAGTTCATTCACGAATATACAATGTGGAATTTTTGTTGTGGTCAAAGATTAAAATCGAAAGCACACATTGGCCATCTTCTATGTATATCTATATATATATAAAAATGTTGTGTTCGTATGTCACGGTCATCAAAACCCGAGAACGGCTGAACCGATTTGAATAATATTTTTTTTATTATTCGGTATAATACCAGAACCAATGATATCGCAAAAATTTGGTGGGTTGCCACCTATTTTAAAATTTAATTAATTTAAAATCAATGAATTATTACAATATGGGTATTAAGTTAAAGAGGTTTAAGAAAGATAACTGCTGGAAGTATTTTTGACGAGGGTGGCCTCCTATTTGAAAATTTAAACTCAGTCAAATTGTTAAAAAAAATGAAATATTGCCATGTGGGTGTCAAACTAAAGAGTTTTAAGAAGGCTTACTGCCGAAAATATGTTTGAGGAGGGTTGCCATCTGTTTGAAAATTTAACTAAATTACATTGATAAAATAAATAAAATATTACAATATGGGTATCAAATTAAAAAGGTTTGAGAAAGATAACTGTTGGAAATATTTTTGAGGGGGCTGCCACCTATTTGGAAATTGTAACTCAGTTAAATTGATAAAGTAAATGCAATGTTGGCATGTGGGTGTCTAACTAAAGAGTTTTAAAAAGGCTTACAGTCTACCATGAACACTTCCAGAAATATGCAATATGAAAAGTTCGGTTTATATGGGAGGTGCCACACGCCATTCTCCAACCATGCAAATTTTTCTCCATGAGTATGGAATTGGTCTTATATATGTATATAGATATCACCATACCCAGTTCTAGTCCTCTACCACAAATATATGCAGTTTGAAAAATTCGGTTTGTATGGGAGGTGCCACGCCCCCTTTCTATATCGAAACTTTTTTTAGCTATAACCATCCTTGGAAAGTCTGCAGTAGATTCCGAAATTTCAAAAAAATCGGTACGGCCTTTCTCGAGCTTTGCGAACAGAAAAAAACGCCTTTCAAAATATATATTAGTATAAACTAGCCAAACTCTGCTTTTTTTGCGGGTTAAAACACTACTACCGATGAAAATCGATGGATAAATAAACAAGTTTGCAAGGGTTAAGTGAAAGTGCAATAATTTTTTGTATGAAATACTAGCAGGAAATTTAACAAAGCTATTGCAATTCAACAGTAAAAAATTTTTTTTTATAAATTTTTCGATTACTTTTTAAATTACTTTGAGGAATGGAATTGGAAAAAAAATCAATTACATTTTCAATTCCTTTCAAAGGAATTGGAAAAAAAATTCATTTTCAATTCCTTTCAAAGGAATTGAAAAAAAAATACATTACTAGCACGTAATTTATTCCAATTACAATATGAAATTCCTTGTAATGGAATTAAAGAAAAAAACAATTCCATTTGAAATTACTTCAAGGAATTGAAAAAGTAATCGATTCCTTTGCAGTGAACTAAAGGAATTGAATCCTAATTACAATTACTGAGGAATGTAATTGTAATTGTAATGTAATTGCATTTACCCAGCTCTGTATGAGTTATTACAAAACACGAAAAAAAATTCCAGCTTACTTTTATACGAAAACTATCTGATTTATTTCTTCTGTCACGGCTGGGACAAAAAAGGAACCTGCTGCTTGGATCAGATATATTTTACGGAAACTCTGCGAATTTATTTCACTTGTCTTATTATTCAAAAAATCCGAAATTCCTCTGTTACGGGTAGGACAACGTTTGTCACGGGTAGGACACGGACGAATTTTTATATGAAAAGGAACTTTTAGTGTGGTCCGTATATAAAGATTAGTTATTAAAAAATATAAGATGCCAAGTAGGGGTTAAATTCACTCACGTTTTATCTTAGGATGGTGCCCTTTATATAGAAGAAAATACTTAGTAACGTCAGCCAAAAAAATTATTAAAAATGAACGCGTTTTCCTTGCGTCTTGGAATGTTCACTTTCTTTCACCTAAATTTAATGGACTACAAAACTGCATACTAGAGATGGGCACGGGCCGGGACCGTGGGTGCGGGCCGGAATATTTGCTGTCAGCACGAACTCGTGCGTGTATTTGCGTTCAGTAAAATTTCATAAAAGCACGAATAAGCACGAAAAAGCCCGTTGCTAATACTACAAATTTAGATAAGCTTTTTTATAAAAAAAAAAAAAATAGTACATATTTAAAACTCTTTTGATAAGAGAAAAGCAAAAAAATAAATATTTGGAAACCAATAGAAAAAAATAGGATACTTAGTAGTTTTGTTTAAATATCTGTACTTAAAATACCTTTCCACTTTTTCTACTACCCAGAAAATGTATTATAAAAATACTTGATGTAAAAAATTGATTCGCTTAAGTAAATATACATACATAATCACAAAATTAAAGATATGTATTTGTATACATACAATAAAAGTTGGCTCTTTATTTCCGGGCTGGGACGTGTCCCGTCGTG
Source organism: Rhagoletis zephyria (assembly GCF_001687245.7). Classification (NCBI taxonomy): domain Eukaryota; kingdom Metazoa; phylum Arthropoda; class Insecta; order Diptera; family Tephritidae; genus Rhagoletis; species Rhagoletis zephyria. The sequence goes on from NW_016158762.1 coordinate 39,099, forward strand.
CCGTGCCGGGTCGGGCCGGGCCCCACTAAAATTCTTAACGTGCGGGCTCGTGCGTGTTTTTGAAAGTTGATTTTGCACTCGTGCCGGGCCGGGCCTGAAAATTTAGGCCCGTGCCCATCTCTACTGCATACCTAAAAATTCTGAAAAAAAGTTTAAAAATTTTTGGGCGTAATTGTTAAAGTTTGTTGAATTTTTATAATTGCTGTAAGAAGTTTGAAATGTAGATTTATGTGGTTCTGGTTAGGTAATGTGCTAGACTTTAAAAAAAAAAAGCTACAAACATTAGATTAACAAAATATAAAACCAAAACTGGTCAAAAGGTAACTTAACTTAATCAGCTGACCACAAGGGTATGTAGATAATGGACGAGTCCGCGCATCCCCCCTCCTCCCCTGTGTCCACCTCAACAAACAAATAAAGCTTATCAGCCCTGTAAACCTATCTCTGCCATAGCTGTCACGGGTGGGACATGCTTCTCTGTTGAATTATTCTTATCTAACTACGTGGAAACGACAATGCTATTGTGGTAAATATTTGCAATGAATTTCTAACATTATGTAACAAACACGAAACACAACCTCAGCTTCTGTAATTAAATATAACAACTTTAAGCTTCACGGTGGGACAAGACCAATACTGCTTAATAATAACTCGTAATATAGATAAAGCAGTCGCACAATTAAATATATAACACAATTTTAATAAAAGCAGATGAGCTCTACTGTATATTTTTCTTACAAAACACTTGAATTATGTGGAAAAGCAACAATAATTTGAAAAAATGGTAGAAGTGATAGCTATTTCGGAAATCACCACATTTCCTCATCAGACTTTTTTCAGTAGGATTCGAACCGCCGATCCCACTTAATAAATAAGAATACAACAAGAATAAATAAATAAACATGAGTTGCCCACAATACCCGTTGGAAAAAGTTAAAAATTTTTTGGAAATTTGTTCAATTTTCCTGAATTGTACACAAAGTTGTAAACTTTGATTCATGTTTTATAATATATAATTTACTATATTTTTATATATAATTGACGAAAGAAATGTATCACGCAAAACATTGTGAATATTGTAAAAAGTGTGATATGTACGTGAGCGCTACTGTATGTATGTATGTAGATTTCAGATACTTAAATAAAAATAAACGTATTTAAAACTATTACCAGGTACTTTTAAGATTCACTTTGATTTAAGTATATGGCGTTTTACCCTACGATTATATAGACATAGATTGTATAATTCCACGCTATTGTGGGGCGAAATTGCTGTTGAAATATAATAGGGGTATTCTCCAAATCGTGCAAAGCCATTGCACGTAGCACGGATTGCATGGATTGCATAACTTGCAAACTCACAACAACAAAATACATGGGAAACAACATTTCCTATCGCCGCAAAATATGCAGCGTCGAAACCCAAGTATATATTTTGCAAAATAGCATAGCAAGATAAATGCGACCCTGTGCTATTTGTTTTGTTGTTGGAGTTGCTACATATTTCTCTCATTCCTCTCATTTCGCTCACTTCGTTTTTTTTGCTGTCTCTTGTTATTGTATTTGATCCATAAGTTCGCTGCTTGCTACCCATGCATGCTACCAATTTGCAATGCGGTGCTCTCGTACACTTCGAAATTTGGTATAGTATTTTTGCATTTCGTGCAATCCGTGCATCGTGCAAGACTTCGAGAATACCCTCAATATTTCTTCTTGGCAACCGTATGCATTTTATTTACAACGCTTTTACCAACTTGCAATGTTGTATGTCCAGACCACCATTTTATACTATAAATATAGCAAAGGTATTTATGGCAAACCTAGTCTAGATATCAACCTCGTCGTAGGTATCATATCAAAGACATACAATTAGAAAAACCCTAGATAGATGTCGCCTCGCCAAAAGAAGTTAAAAATATGCATTACATACGCTACAGCGGAAATGGACGACAGGCCATTTCTTTAAATGAAATTAATTGCTGCAATATGTATGTATGTACATATGTAGGCATATACTAAATGTGAGCAAGCAACATTTTGCATGCATAGTCTTCTGTTCTCTTTTCACTGCAAGTTGAATTATTTTAGTATCTATTGCAAAATTTTATACAGACAAGACTAAAAAGTATAAAATAAATTAAAAAAAAAACTTTTTAATGTACCACGCTTTTATAAATGGACTAAAATTAGAAAATAATATTTCTCAGTCCCATAGAACTTGATTTGATAACTTTTGATTTGGAAATTTTAGCAAAAGTCATTATAAACAATTTATGAGATTGAAAATGAAAAGCGTGGGGCGCATGCAAGGCAAAACAAGGTAGAAGTGATTTCGACATTTCTCTCTTTTGAACTGCGACTGAAATGTCAACTCTTAACCCTATAGTATTCAAAAATTTTATTTTTATATAAATTTTCAATTGTGAGCTGTGCGACTGATTTTAAATACATAATAAAATGAAAAGGAATTGCGAGCGGTGCGTTGTGTTAGTCAAGAGCCTGGACAACAAACTTGTGCGTTATTTTAAACATTCGAATTGTCAAGTGAAGCGGCAACGGTGGGCAAATTGCTGCGATGTTTCATTAGGAGACTCTTCACGTGTGGTCGTGACTTTATTTGTTGCCCATCGCAGCCGAGTATTTCTAAGTGGACGCGTTTGGTCCCAGGTGCAGGATTTATCATACCGAATATGAAAAGAAAATCTCCCTTTCATATACATACATGGATTGGCCAAATTTTAAATGGTGGTCTGATAAAACCTAAACCAGTATTCGTTGTTGACATAAAGAAACTGAAAGTAATTTTTAATAAATCTAATGGAAAGGAAATTTCGAATAGCAAAAATCTAATAGCTAAATTATTGAAGTTAAGTTCTGATGTAAATTCAGAAGAATCAAATTTTTTAATGACTAATATACTTTAGAATTAAGTATTTCAATAAAAAAATAAATGCTCAAAAACACTGGGATAGTAAAAGCAAGAAAATTGTCAAAACGGTTTTATAAATGAGTGTGTTTCATTTAGTGTGTAATTTTGTGTAAGTATGCAATCCCATATTTACATTAAACCGAAAATTCAATAAATAAATGAAGCTGATTCTAATGAGATTTTAAATATTTTCATATTTACAAAAACTTTCATTTCACAGATGTTGAGTTCTATCAAATATGGTAAATGCATAACAAAGGGTTAATTTCTTTGTTTACATTTTTTGACATTACAGTCAGGTATGAGAGAGCTCGACTGAATTGTCACTTCTACCTTGTTGAATATGCCTTGGGCGCATGTAATAGGCCTGATTTGAAATTGAAGAGTAATATATGTATGTATGTGGGTATATTAATAACGACCGCTTAAAATTGAATTCAAATTTGTACTTTCGCTGTAGAAATTTTAGGTCTATGTTATGTATGTAGTTTGAATATTGTCAATTAAATCGAATGCTTTGTATTGCATTCGCTCCACGTTTTTCGTTTTCAAACTCATAAATTGTTTATAATGTCTTTTGCTAAAATTTCAAAATCAAAAGTTATCAAAACAAGTTCTATGGGACTAAGCAATATTATTTTCTAATTTTAGTCCATTTATAAAAGCGTGGTACATTAAAAAGTTTTTTTTTAAATTTGTATTGTTGTGAATTTACAAATGCAACGAATATGCGATTGCAGAAGCATATGCACAAGATCCTGAACAGCCCTTTTGTCTTCTTCACACGTATTTCTTGTTGGATTCTCTGGCCGTGAGGTTGGAAGAGTTATTCATGTAAGCCTGCGACGACATCGCCTCTTGCAATGGCAAACTTTGCAGTTGATCATATGGCTTCCAAAAACATCGAACTCGTCCGGCGCATTGTTCTTCGAAATATTTTCCAGCTTATTAACAGCTTGGAGAATCGGTTCCACTTCTTGTTTATTCTGTGTTGCATTTTTAAGCTTTTTAGCTTGCGAACCCTATGGTACATCATCGAAATAAGATGCCTCGTTTTTCCATGCTATTCACCTGCAATAAAAAATAAATAAAAAATAATGTAAAAAAAAAATATTTTTCAAAAACAAGCTTTTATTTAACATGTACAATCAAAATAAAATAAAGTAGTGTAACAAAAGATTTTTTAGCAAAAAAATTTTGTCAAAACTGCACTAAAATGAATAAAATAAAATAAGCCATTTAGTGAAAGGAGTTGCTCAAACTCAAATGAAAATTACCAACAATTTGTAATAATTTACTTCGTTTTTAAAAAAGTTTGTCGCGTGAATTGCAAAACGGCATTTATATATCTGCATGCATACATATATATACTTAACCAATTATGCATGTACGCTGAATTCGCCGACAAGCTTTTTTTAAAAACGAAGTAAATTAGTACAAATTGTTAGTAATTTTCGTTAGAGCCTATCCTACATAGTTGCGCTGGCAAATTACGCCCTGCTATAGAGCTGAAAAACTATCGATAGTGACGCCATTCAATAGTTTCGATAGTTCGAAAAATACTATCGATATTTTCGATAGTATCGTATACTATGGTGTTGTATATGTAGGGAAATTTCAACTCCGAACAAAATGTGTATAATATATATATACATATATGCACGTATGTAAATATAAATATTGCACATATATAAATATAAATATTACATCTTAGGCGTGAAATTCTAAATATTTTCCTTAGTTCAATTCACAGCGTCACTTATTTAAGTAAATATCACAAAATTTCAATGCACCGGCACTATCGAAACTATCGACTATCGCCAGAAAACAATCGATGTTTTCCCAAAAATAAAACTATCGATACTATCGATAGTACACTCGATAGTTTTGCAGCTCTACTCTGCTATCACTAGCAGTAGTGAATACGCTGTAAAGAAGCTGTTAAGCAGGGATCGCACGATGTGTACATTGGTAGAGATTTGTACATTTTGGCAGTCACAGAGTGGTGTTGTCTAGAAATAATGAGTTTAGCTCAATAACAACTTTCAAACAACACCACTCTGTAACTGTTAAAATGTGCAAATCTTGTGATCCCTGCTTTAGATGAAGATAAACATAGGCAGCTGCGAAAATGTTAAAATTTAAAGCTACAGTGACGAGCAAAACTGTAACATGGTGTAACACTTTTTGTTTCAGCCACCGCTATCTTTCCAAGTTCTAACGACATTTTGTTGCATATTCTTATTGGTACACCCCTACTCCCTCTCTCATAAAGATTTGAAGTGAATCCAACAACAATAATAAAACCATCAGACAAAAATGTAAATAAAGGCATATGTGATAGTTTTGCACTTATATATTTTTAATCACTTTTTGACAATTTTCACGAAAAACAAGAATTGTTAACACAATGTTCAATATACTTTTGCTTTTGTTAGTTCCTGGATGCAATTTGGCATACCTTATTTGTATCTCTGTAAAAATTCTGGAGGTATAGCCCCCATATATCCTTGGTTTGCTTTCATGGCTCATGTACTCCATTGGACGGACTTGCATACTTAGTAAGCTGTGCTTTTAGTTGATTTCGCAAATTTTCGACGAGATTCATATCCGCGGATTGTGGAGGTCATTTCAAAATAGCAAATTTTTGCTTTTGCATCCAGTCTTTGCGAACATATGCAGTATGTTTTGGGTGATTTTTCAGCAGAAACTCTCATTTTTCGACTACATCTTGCAAATTTTGTTGAAATATGAACAGACACTGTTCTTTACGCATAATGCGTACTAACGGACCAACAATATTTTTGAAATACAACCCCAAACTATTATTGACCGGCCACTGTGATTCACAGTTTGCATTACATGATGCGCTTAGGCTTAATTTGGGTCCTTGATCCAATACCATGCCCGGCCATCTGATTGAAAGCGATTAATTTAGTCTTGTCAGACCAATTAACCTTCAATTAAAACTTAAAAATGTGTTTTTTATTGCATTCTGTATGGGCTAAGATATCCCAATTGGCAACGGTCCGGTTTTCGTGCGATCCGGCAAAATGTTACCACACTCGCACATGTATTTTGCTCAAATTTGCTTTTTTCTTCTTTATGATGCCTTTGCGCTCAATTTGGCAAATCTTCGCCTCGCTGTCTATTGATTTGCGTTAAAGTTTAATACCTTAAGCGCTTCTGTAATAGTGGCTCCATCGCTACTAGCTGCTAAGTTCACAAGATATCGTACCGTAATATTTTTTGACAGACTTCCTTTGTCCTTGGGAACACTTTAGACTATATTTTTTCTCAGTCTTAACATTTTGAAGTAGCAAATTCCACAATTTTTTGCCACTTTTCGTGCGGTCCCGCCTTTCCGCAGTAAATCTATTATTTACATTTATGGTTCCTAATAACTATATTATTTACTAACTACTATAACTATATTATTTACTGGTGATCACTTCTTCAATAAATTACAATACAGAAAAAGTCATCAGACTTCCAACTAAGTAAGAGATAACTGTCAAATGCAAAACTGAGAGTGAGTGCAAAACTGTAACATCTGCCTTAATTCACATTTTTGTCTGTTGGTTTTTTTATTGTTGTTGTATTGACTTCAAATCGTTATGAGAGAGGGAGTAGGGATGTACCAACATGAATATACAACAAAAGGATGAAAGTCAATCAATCTTAGTTGTTTGGTACAAACTCAGGGTTACATATCTCATATTTAAATATCCAATATTGGCCATTTAAGTTCAGATTAAATGTGTGATCTGAAAATGAATAGTGAAAGTTAATCAACAATCTCTACTTAAGTAGGCCATCTGAAATTGGGCTTAACCTTTTGACCACTTCGGTATGTTAATTATAGACAATTATTTTCCGTTTACCTTTAACATCCCAGGGCACACGACTATGCAGCATATCCACATCTCCTTAACAGTATTCAGAAGAAACACAGCAACACAGGGCTGCTAATGTAATTTTAATGCTAAATGAGAAGAACTAAAAAGAATTACAGCTTTTTTGGCACTTTTATTTTTAAATTTGGCACATTTTGGCACTGTTTTATCCTCAATATGGCACTTTATAGCTAAGTATAGTTGGCAACCCTGATCGTACTAACTGAAATTTTTTCGCCTGCGCGATAGTAGAATGCATTGAATTATGCGTGGCATTTATTGTATCTCTGTATTTCCATAACTCCCTGTGTGAGGAAACCAAATAATAGGTGTGTACTCGTATTGAGAGGACAAAATTCTCCAGCAGCAAAAGTTCTGAGAATTTAGCAGCATTCGTTCTCAAAGAGACGAAATTTCAACAGAAGTACGAGAACGTAAAATTTGCAAAAACTTGCAACCTTCGAAACAGCTGATCACTTGCACAGTTGCCACTGGTGATTAATTTGGCAATTTATTTTCTACTTGGTACATTTTCCCCCGATTTCGCATTTTATACAATTGAATAGTTTTGGATAAGAAAAAACTTTTTAAATACTAATTAATTATATCGGAATGAATAAATAATTTTTCATAATTATTTGGGATATCACATGGTGACTCATTCAAAAACAAGATTATCTCCTCCAAACACCCATCATTGATCCAAAAGATATGTAATAGATATAGCTACAGATGTAGCTTTAAAATTATAAAATTCATTTCAACAATCAACCTACCAAAACCGGAAACTTCAGCAAAAAAACATTTCAGCATGCTGCATTTAAATCTAGTTTGGTACGTTTAAAGGAAAATCATGGTACAAACAAAAATGTCATCCGGCAACCATAGTCAGCACACACTAGAGTAAACAAACTGGAGATTAATAGCAAAATAACGAAAAATAAACTCAACAAACGTTGTGCTTATTAAATTTACTCACTTTTTCGTTCTATACTAGCATTAATAATAAAATTTGCAATAAATAACTCAAAAAGGCCATATTTTCTTTTGTTTATTTACAAACATGTGTTTGTGATCAGCTGATTTTCTTACTTGCAAGTTTTAGCTGGGAAAAATTTTTCCAGCAGAAATTTGCAGCTCTCTTTCACATTTTGCTCTCTCAATTTCTCCCTACTTTGCAAGTTTTTTGGGTACGAGAACGCAAAACCGATAAAAGTTTTCTAAAACTTTAGATAGTTGGGCGTACGAGTACACTCCTAATGTAATTCTTAACAGAAGTGCTTAAAACTTAACAGTTTGCAATTTAAACACTGTTGAAACTGATTTCCGGTATTTCTCTTACTAGCGCCTGCAACTATACTTCTTATTTACTACCGCCGTCAGCTTTAACAATTTTATAGTGGTTTTACGTTCTTTGGCAAATTACGCTCTGTTAGCCATACATTTTACTATGTTTTGACCGCCTTTGCAAGGTCCAGAGGGACCATATAGGGAATTCATTTATATTTTAAATTGCATTTTCACCGTGATTGGAACTATGCTGAAAATTTCAAGTCTCTACCTTGTCGGGTAGTTAGTTTAAAATCGATTGAAAATTTCCGCGGGAATCAGCGACCCCAAAACCTCTCGAGTGCCGGGTTTCGAACAAATCCAATATTAAAAAAAAAAAAAAATGGATCGCCATTTTGGATCCGCCATTTGAAATTTGAGAAACTGATTTCAGATTCTTAATTAGCAACCCCAGAAACCCCCTGGTAACAAGTTCCAACCCATGACAACGCTTAAATAGTATCAACGTTTTAATTTTACTAGTCTCTTTTCGAGAGCATATTTTTGGGCACTAGGCCCATTCTAACTGCCCAATCCAGGTATGTAATTAGGGGAATGTTCCCCAATAATACCAGAGTAATTATATGTAAAAACCAAATTTTTAGCTGCATTTTAACATGTCAAGAAAATAAAAAAATTGAGAACATCAGCGTTCAAAAAAAAAATCGACCAGCGGGACCTCTAAGAAAACTTTCTTGTCAAAATAAGAAAACACGTTTCTCTTTTTAACCGAAATCCAAAAAAGGAGGAGGTTATCAGTTCGTCGGGATATGGGTTTTTTGTTTTTTTTTTATATATGTTACCGCATAACTTTGGACCACGTCAACCGATTTCGATAATTCTCTTTCCATCGGAAAGGTAGTGTCTAAGAGGTGGTCCCATACTAATCTCGTTTGGATCCGATCATGGGATCATGAAATATAGAGATATATATATATATTATATATTTTTTTAAGACGGTTTTTTTGCTGAAAATTACTTGTTTTATGACAAATAACAGTAATTTGAGGTAGCGCTTATGAATTTCCAAAAAAAAAATTTTTGAACCACTTCACTACACACACATACTTTTCGGGTCCTCTCACTTCCAACGCATGCAAGTGTTTGCAAGTTGATGACGAAGTGCTTTTGTATGGCAAATCATTTATGCCCATATATTTAAATAAAATAAACATGCTTAGAAGATATCAACCAATACTTCCCATATACCAAACGAAAGGAAAAAACTTGAATTTTCGATTGAGGTAAACAAAAACAAAATCATTTGAGTGGGTTTCGAGAATTTTTGAATTAAAAAATGCTAATTTTTTTAAAAAATTGTTGCCTTAAAATGTTCGATATTTGTTGAATTTATATAAAACTAGATCGCCCTCACCCGCTTCGCTGAGTGTATGAAATTTCAAAATTTATTTAAAGAAAACTCAATTAAAAAACAGGAGGTTTAAAATTTCTTGAACCATCTTGTCATACTTTTTCAATTAACTTATCCCTGAACTCGATTTGAGATTTTAAACAGATGAAAACCTCTTACATGTAGTTTTAAAATGAAGCCCTTTAAAAACTATTTCGATTGATACCCATATTGTAATAATTCATTTAAATTATTGAATAGTTTGAATTTAACCATTTAAACAGTTGGTAGCCTATGTGTTACATACTGTGATACATATTCAAAACCATTTCGATTCATACCAATCTTCTATACTAATACATATATATTGAAAGTCGTTTTTTATGTGTTCGCATATCCTGAGAACGGCTGAACCGATTTTTTTTAAATTTCATTTTGATGTTTCAGACGTCCCAAGGATGGTTATTGGCTAAAAAAATTCGATATATAAAGAGGGCGTTGCACCTCCCATACAAACCGATTTTTTCATA
>NW_016158762.1:60186-77535 GCF_001687245.7 Rhagoletis zephyria
TTAAAGTTTAATACCTTAAGCGCTTCTGTAATAGTGGCTCCATCGCTACTAGCTGCTAAGTTCACAAGATATCGTACCGTAATATTTTTTGACAGACTTCCTTTGTCCTTGGGAACACTTTAGACTATATTTTTTCTCAGTCTTAACATTTTGAAGTAGCAAATTCCACAATTTTTTGCCACTTTTCGTGCGGTCCCGCCTTTCCGCAGTAAATCTATTATTTACATTTATGGTTCCTAATAACTATATTATTTACTAACTACTATAACTATATTATTTACTGGTGATCACTTCTTCAATAAATTACAATACAGAAAAAGTCATCAGACTTCCAACTAAGTAAGAGATAACTGTCAAATGCAAAACTGAGAGTGAGTGCAAAACTGTAACATCTGCCTTAATTCACATTTTTGTCTGTTGGTTTTTTTATTGTTGTTGTATTGACTTCAAATCGTTATGAGAGAGGGAGTAGGGATGTACCAACATGAATATACAACAAAAGGATGAAAGTCAATCAATCTTAGTTGTTTGGTACAAACTCAGGGTTACATATCTCATATTTAAATATCCAATATTGGCCATTTAAGTTCAGATTAAATGTGTGATCTGAAAATGAATAGTGAAAGTTAATCAACAATCTCTACTTAAGTAGGCCATCTGAAATTGGGCTTAACCTTTTGACCACTTCGGTATGTTAATTATAGACAATTATTTTCCGTTTACCTTTAACATCCCAGGGCACACGACTATGCAGCATATCCACATCTCCTTAACAGTATTCAGAAGAAACACAGCAACACAGGGCTGCTAATGTAATTTTAATGCTAAATGAGAAGAACTAAAAAGAATTACAGCTTTTTTGGCACTTTTATTTTTAAATTTGGCACATTTTGGCACTGTTTTATCCTCAATATGGCACTTTATAGCTAAGTATAGTTGGCAACCCTGATCGTACTAACTGAAATTTTTTCGCCTGCGCGATAGTAGAATGCATTGAATTATGCGTGGCATTTATTGTATCTCTGTATTTCCATAACTCCCTGTGTGAGGAAACCAAATAATAGGTGTGTACTCGTATTGAGAGGACAAAATTCTCCAGCAGCAAAAGTTCTGAGAATTTAGCAGCATTCGTTCTCAAAGAGACGAAATTTCAACAGAAGTACGAGAACGTAAAATTTGCAAAAACTTGCAACCTTCGAAACAGCTGATCACTTGCACAGTTGCCACTGGTGATTAATTTGGCAATTTATTTTCTACTTGGTACATTTTCCCCCGATTTCGCATTTTATACAATTGAATAGTTTTGGATAAGAAAAAACTTTTTAAATACTAATTAATTATATCGGAATGAATAAATAATTTTTCATAATTATTTGGGATATCACATGGTGACTCATTCAAAAACAAGATTATCTCCTCCAAACACCCATCATTGATCCAAAAGATATGTAATAGATATAGCTACAGATGTAGCTTTAAAATTATAAAATTCATTTCAACAATCAACCTACCAAAACCGGAAACTTCAGCAAAAAAACATTTCAGCATGCTGCATTTAAATCTAGTTTGGTACGTTTAAAGGAAAATCATGGTACAAACAAAAATGTCATCCGGCAACCATAGTCAGCACACACTAGAGTAAACAAACTGGAGATTAATAGCAAAATAACGAAAAATAAACTCAACAAACGTTGTGCTTATTAAATTTACTCACTTTTTCGTTCTATACTAGCATTAATAATAAAATTTGCAATAAATAACTCAAAAAGGCCATATTTTCTTTTGTTTATTTACAAACATGTGTTTGTGATCAGCTGATTTTCTTACTTGCAAGTTTTAGCTGGGAAAAATTTTTCCAGCAGAAATTTGCAGGTCTCTTTCACATTTTGCTCTCTCAATTTCTCCCTACTTTGCAAGTTTTTTGGGTACGAGAACGCAAAACCGATAAAAGTTTTCTAAAACTTTAGATAGTTGGGCGTACGAGTACACTCCTAATGTAATTCTTAACAGAAGTGCTTAAAACTTAACAGTTTGCAATTTAAACACTGTTGAAACTGATTTCCGGTATTTCTCTTACTAGCGCCTGCAACTATACTTCTTATTTACTACCGCCGTCAGCTTTAACAATTTTATAGTTGTTTTACGTTCTTTGGCAAATTACGCTCTGTTAGCCATACATTTTACTATGTTTTGACCGCCTTTGCAAGGTCCAGAGGGACCATATAGGGAATTCATTTATATTTTAAATTGCATTTTCACCGTGATTGGAACTATGCTGAAAATTTCAAGTCTCTACCTTGTCGGGTAGTTAGTTTAAAATCGATTGAAAATTTCCGCGGGAATCAGCGACCCCAAAACCTCTCGAGTGCCGGGTTTCGAACAAATCCAATATTAAAAAAAAAAAAAAATGGATCGCCATTTTGGATCCGCCATTTGAAATTTGAGAAACTGATTTCAGATTCTTAATTAGCAACCCCAGAAACCCCCTGGTAACAAGTTCCAACCCATGACAACGCTTAAATAGTATCAACGTTTTAATTTTACTAGTCTCTTTTCGAGAGCATATTTTTGGGCACTAGGCCCATTCTAACTGCCCAATCCAGGTATGTAATTAGGGGAATGTTCCCCAATAATACCAGAGTAATTATATGTAAAAACCAAATTTTTAGCTGCATTTTAACATGTCAAGAAAATAAAAAAATTGAGAACATCAGCGTTCAAAAAAAAAAATCGACCAGCGGGACCTCTAAGAAAACTTTCTTGTCAAAATAAGAAAACACGTTTCTCTTTTTAACCGAAATCCAAAAAAGGAGGAGGTTATCAGTTCGTCGGGATATGGGTTTTTTGTTTTTTTTTTATATATGTTACCGCATAACTTTGGACCACGTCAACCGATTTCGATAATTCTCTTTCCATCGGAAAGGTAGTGTCTAAGAGGTGGTCCCATACTAATCTCGTTTGGATCCGATCATGGGATCATGAAATATAGAGATATATATATATATTATATATTTTTTTAAGACGGTTTTTTTGCTGAAAATTACTTGTTTTATGACAAATAACAGTAATTTGAGGTAGCGCTTATGAATTTCCAAAAAAAAAATTTTTGAACCACTTCACTACACACACATACTTTTCGGGTCCTCTCACTTCCAACGCATGCAAGTGTTTGCAAGTTGATGACGAAGTGCTTTTGTATGGCAAATCATTTATGCCCATATATTTAAATAAAATAAACATGCTTAGAAGATATCAACCAATACTTCCCATATACCAAACGAAAGGAAAAAACTTGAATTTTCGATTGAGGTAAACAAAAACAAAATCATTTGAGTGGGTTTCGAGAATTTTTGAATTAAAAAATGCTAATTTTTTTAAAAAATTGTTGCCTTAAAATGTTCGATATTTGTTGAATTTATATAAAACTAGATCGCCCTCACCCGCTTCGCTGAGTGTATGAAATTTCAAAATTTATTTAAAGAAAACTCAATTAAAAAACAGGAGGTTTAAAATTTCTTGAACCATCTTGTCATACTTTTTCAATTAACTTATCCCTGAACTCGATTTGAGATTTTAAACAGATGAAAACCTCTTACATGTAGTTTTAAAATGAAGCCCTTTAAAAACTATTTCGATTGATACCCATATTGTAATAATTCATTTAAATTATTGAATAGTTTGAATTTAACCATTTAAACAGTTGGTAGCCTATGTGTTACATACTGTGATACATATTCAAAACCATTTCGATTCATACCAATCTTCTATACTAATACATATATATTGAAAGTCGTTTTTTATGTGTTCGCATATCCTGAGAACGGCTGAACCGATTTTTTTTAAATTTCATTTTGATGTTTCAGACGTCCCAAGGATGGTTATTGGCTAAAAAAATTCGATATATAAAGAGGGCGTTGCACCTCCCATACAAACCGATTTTTTCATACTGCATACTGCATGGAAGTGTTCATGGTAGATTACTGGAACTTGGTACTGTGATATACGAAATCAATCTTATATACTCCTGGAAAAAAAATGGGCTACCTACGCATACTCATGGAGAAAAATTGGGGTTATTGGAAAAGGGAGCGTGGTACCTCCTATTGGGAAAAGGGACGTGGCACCTCCCATGCAAGCCGAATTTTTCACACTGCATATCTCTGGAAGTGTTCGTGGTAGAATACCGGACCTTGGTACGGCGACATATGAACTCAATCTTATACTCATGGAGAAAAATGGGCTATTTGAAAAGAGGACGTGGCACCGTACAAACGTATATATATAATTCTTCTGTGTGTTTGTGAGTGAAATCCTCCTAAATTCCTGGCCCAATTTACCGAAGTTTTTTGTGTGCTTTGGAGTGGCTCTCTGGATGGTGTAGTTTCACAATTTCGCCCGCCGTTGCCGCTGGAGTTAAGTTATTACTGAAAATCTTATTTATGATCCAGGTTGGCTAATATTAAAAATATGTATTGGTAACGATAAAGGCCAAAAGGGGCTGTCAGGTGGCGCTGCAGTCATTATGAATAATCGCCAAGTCGCACCACTGAGTATATCGAACCTTTGTGTCTTACGATTGGCCCAATGGATGTGATTTGCCAGTATTATCATGCGTTAAAGCTTCATTCGTAGACACCAGGGTTGAGTTGTGCAGGGGTAAATCTCAAATCACGACCGATAAATCAACTGCCAGAACCATTGCTATACTACTATAATATTTAATTTAAAATAATTTTTAAAAAGATGGCAACCCTTGTGAAAGACTTAAATATTATTCAAAACTTTCCAACTAAAGGTTTCTTAACAATATTTCGTTAGACAACTATATTTTATTTCTTCAGATAGCTTGCGTATAATTAATTTAAATTTGACTTTTCAAACAGTTGGCAACCCTTTTCAAAATATATTCGAGGTACAGCTTTTTTAAGCCTCTTGACTTCCATTTTTTAATATAATTTTCAAATGAATAACTCCCTTAATTGAAGTTAAATTAGATTTTTTAAAAGGTGGCAGCCCTCTTCCATGAGCAGATAATGATTATATATATCTCCATACCAAGTTCCAGTAATCTATCAAAAATATTTCCTGAGAAATGTAGTATGAAAAATTCCGTATGTATGGGATGTGCCACGCCCCTTGACTAATCGATAAATTAATATTTTAAGTTGGACTAAATGACAGCAGCGTACAAAATTTCATGATAATCGGTTGAGTAGTTAAAGCGTGAAAGCGTAGCAAACAAACAAACTCACTTTCGGATTTATAATATTAGTAAGCATTTGTACACGATAATATTTCTACCGCTCCAAAGTATCTATATCCCAAAAATGAAATTTATATCTGCAAATCATAAGGTGCTAGAGCACTTTAAAGGCTCAAAATTGACCCCGAAATATGCCAATATTTACAGTTGTTTCTACGACAGACACCGAATCGGTTACTTACAGAAATCTATCTGTCGATAGGTTTGGAATTTTGTCTTTGAAACGCCACACTTTTCTTTGAAATCAGTAGTTCTCGTGCAATAAACGTTTTCGTGAAGCTCTAAAAATTACAACTACAACATTTGAGCATAGCCTCCATATCGAAACGTAAGACGTATTCTAAGTTAAAAAACTTTCAACCTTGATTTCCCAAAATTTTGGGAAATAATTAGTAATTTGTACAACGATTTTGGTGTGGGAACGGAGGGGAGTGGGTGTGGCCCCCAAACTCCCCCTTAACGAACGAGGATGGACCGAGCTTTATGAAAAGTCACTAAGTAAAATTCTCCTTTTCTGTGTTGCCGAAGAAGAGGGGCTGAACACCAGCGTGGGCCGAAAATCCGCTTTTTTTAGAATTTTGATTGGTAATAGCAAGAAAATGGTTCACTATGCTCTAAAAAAATATCTGTGTGAAATTTAAAAGTTTTCGGTCAATATCCTAGGCTCGCCCAAGTCCATCAAAGTTCAAGTACTAAAAAAATGTTTCCTAGCTAACTTCGATTCTCTACAAAATAGGTCAATTTACCTAATTATGTAGGACTGATACTTTAGAAGATTATTGCAATTATAGTAAAAAAATGTATTACTTCATTTATTTATAAATTTTTATTTTTTGGCCATATTGAACTTTGATGGACTTGGGCGAGCCTAAGATATTGACCAAAAATTGTCATATTTGACACAGATTTTTTTTAGAGCATAGTGAACCAAATTTTTGCTATTACCAATCAAAATTCTAAAAACGAGGATTTTCGGCCCACGCTACTGAATACCTTTTGCAGAGATATTTCGTGGATATTTTTTGTGTTTGACAGCAGAGCTCGGAAATTTGCAAAAAATACCACTTTTTAGAGATGGGTAACTCAGCACTGAGCGGAGCTATTGAGCTGACTCCCAGCAGTGTGTCGCACGCTCAGACTCACTTCTAAAAAAAATATGACTCAGTAACTCAATTAATATTCGCCCCATAGTCGGTACTCAGAGTAAAGAATGAAAGTAACTAATTAAATAATCCCAACGGTTTTTACCCTCCATTCCCGACCAGCCGACAGGAGGGGCACAGTCCGCATGACGTACGGAACCATTTTATTTTTATTTTTTTTGGTGCCGAGTCGTGGAAACAGGAGTTTGTTTGTTGTCGAGGTCTAAAACTATTCAGAATCAAATTCATCAGCTGATTGGATATGTTAAAGATAGTATTTAAATTATTGAGAGTGGAAATGATAGTTTTCTTTATAGCAAAAATCGAGTCCGATATGTCAAACGTGCTGGAATGAGAGTTAAAATCTTGAAATAAACCACGGAATGATTCGTTTAGTTCAAAATTAGTTTTGCATGGCTTCAAAAATAGAGGTCGAAAGTGTCTTGACACTCGAGAGGGAACATTAAAATTTACCTCAGCCAGAAGGGCCGGGCTATTAATAAAGCCTGTCATTTATTTTACGATAAAAATTATACCTAGCTTTTCTCTACGACTTGCGAGTGTAGCAAATTTATGAGCTTTAGACGACTAGTCTAACGGGGGAGATTGTAGTCTGAATCCCAGTTAAAACCACGCAATGCAAAAAGCAAGAATTGTTTTTGAATTGATTCAATCCTATCTGAATGAACTTGGTACCGGGGATTCCAAACAATAGATCAGTATTCTAGTATAGGGCTAACTAAAGAGGTAAAAAGAGCTTTTGTAACGTAAGGATCTTTAAACTTTTTTGACCATCGCTTTACAAATGCAAAAACGCCTTTGGCTTTATTGACTGTAATATTAATATGAAGGTTTAAATTGAGTTTGGAATCCATTGTGATAGCAAGATCGACGAAATTGATATTGAATAAACAGCTGGTTGAACAGCCCTCCGAGAGAAACACATAACTTTACATTTGAAGGTTTAGTGGCATATAGTTTGCATTACACCACCTAACCACGTTGCTCAGATCCGTTTGTAACAAAGACCTTTCTTCGATAGAGTACAATGTTTCAAAAAGTTTCACATCATCGGCATACATTAAAATTTTTGAATGTTTTATTATAGAAGAAATATCATTAATGAATATCAGGAACAGAATCGGACCAAGGTGGCTTCCCTGAGGAACTCCTGAAGAAACTTTAATGATGTTGGAAGAACAATTATTAACAATAACTCTTTGTGTTCTATCAGAGAGGTAAGATGAGATCCATTGAAGNAACAATAACTCTTTGTGTTCTATCAGAGAGGTAAGAAGAGATCCATTGAAGAAGACTGGGCTGAAAGCCGATTAGGTCGAGTGTACTGATGAGTAACGAGTGACATACTTTGTCAAAGGCTTTACTGAAATCGGTGTATATAACGTCGGTATGAGCATTTTCTCTAAACATTTCCTCTAAAACCGAGATATGAGTTGTAAACTCCAATAAATTAGTGATGGCAGATTTTCCTTTAGAAAAAACTGAGTACTTTACGTAATTACTGTGTAAGCCCGTTCTTTTATACAGATTAAAAGAATGTGACTTTTTGTTTTTAAATTTTTTAAGCTCTTTAGTGAACCATATTTGTGTTGGTTCTTCATGAACAATATTAAGTTTTGGCACATACTTTCGAAACAAATTGAAAACAGTATCATTAAAGTGCTCAACGCGATGCTCCACGTAGGCCTAGGGTTTCGCGAATATACTGATATTTGTGTTCAAAATTTACTATCGCGCGTTGTTATATGTATAATGAACTAGACATTTATAAAAAAATATTAATTATTAAATAAAAAAAGAAATATAGCCAATACTGGTCAAGAAAAAGAGTTACTATTATTGCCATCAGTGCAAATTACAAATCCCGAAAATCCGAGACCTTAAAAAGTCCGGGATCCCGGGATTACCATTCCTAGTAACCATGCATATTAGTTCGATTTTCATCACATTTTAAAATAAAAAAATCAATAACGCGTTTTTTCTTAGCGGCGTTCATTGTTTTTTATCTTTTGTCTTTGACCATTATCCTCTATTTACCAAAAATAATCGATATATCGGGGTTGTAAACGGAGAATTTATCTTTTTGATACAGGATCATATCATACGTGTACAAAAAAATGTAAACAGGGTATAATTAGGCACTTAAGCCAAAATTGCTTTCGCTTTAACTTTGTAACGGTACTTCGTAGGACTTTGAAATTTTGACAGCTGGTGCGTATGGTGGTAGGTAATCGGAAGGTCGGCGAAAGTATTTTTGCGCAGAACTTCTTTTTGCGGGTGACTGGTAATAAGATCAACGGAAATAAGGTCAATTGACTTTATTTCCCACCATGTTGCGAAATAAAGTCAATTGACATTATTGCCTTTTTAAAAACGAAATAAAATCCATTGACATTATTTCTCTTTCAAACATTAAATTTGCTTAGCTTCGCGGCGGCCCGCGTCAGCGCGCCACACCGCGCGCGACCGGAGCGCACACCACGTCACGTTACGCCGCGGCCCCCGGCCCCCTTCCCCGTCTCCCACCGTGCTGTAACGCAGGTAGATTTATTTTTTGTATACGTTGAAATACAATTTTTATATATTTTAAACATCGAGGACTTATATTCAATAATACCCTCTATCTGCAACTTTTCACAAAGATGAGATTCTGATATAAAAATCCATCTAAGCTTTAACTGTCATCAGTGATATTAATGCTACCTTATATAACGACAGGTAATAAGTCCCAGATGGTTTCTAAAACCACAAATTAGTTTTTGTGCAAATTGCAGATAAAGGGTATTAATGAATTCAAGCTCTCGATATTTCACATTTTTATATTTGTAAGTTATTGGAAGCAGGGATGCCAACTTGGCTCAAACCGTGCCATTTGTCCCTATTTTACTTCAAATGGCACTTAATTTTTCAATTTGGCACAAAGTGCCAAAATGGCACTTTTGTAAAAAAATAACATTTCAATACATTTTTGTGAAATCTTTGCGTGCACTTCTTTTTCTCAACTAAAATTTTCTAATTTGTAAAGGCTGTTCAACTGGTTTATCTTATTTTATCACTGCACTTTTGTTTGGAAAATATAGCTTTATTTTATTGCTAAATGTGAATGATTAAAAGGAATGACACCTTTTTTGNGACGCTATTTCCATTTGATTGAGGAAATAGCGTCAATTACTTTATTTCCAAATTTTTGTTGACTTTATTTCGCTTTTGAAAAGGTAATAATGTCAATTGACTTTATTTCGCACCAGGGTGGGAAATAAAGTCAATTGACCTTATTTCCGTTGATCTTATTACCTGTCACCCTTTTTGCGTAGACGGCCTTCGGTCGCGCTTAGGGATTATAACCCTTACTAAATATAATTCTCCTTTCTGTGTAGCCGGAAAAGGGGGCGGAAGTATTTTTGTGCAGAACTTCTTTCTGCGTAGGCGGCCTTCGACAAAAACCAGCAAAAATAACAAAAGGATTTCTATAAGAATTAGAAAGCGACATACACAGCCTACAAACTATGTATCGCGTGCAGGGAAGTCAACTCGAGGGAAATTCCCTCGATTTGCAGGGAATTTCAGTTTATGTGATATCGGGAAACGGGCAGTGTTTTGCGGGAAATTGGATATGTTACGTTTAGAACCTAAAGTAACCAAATTAGACGAATATGTTAACTTTTAACCATTTTTCGCTATTTGGAGCGACAGTTTTTCAATTTGAATCGTAATATCTCCACAACAAGAGTTTTCCCAGATATAAGCTATATACCAAATGAAAGCTAAGGTTTTGGGCTAGACCTGAGGAAACTGAGAATAAAATCAACTGACCAGTTTTTGAGAAAATTCTCGAAATCTATATTTTCAGCAGCCCGATTTTTAGTCTTTAGATAGCTTGTTTTAAGGCCCTTCTACTGATATCGACATGAATGGTATGGAATGAGTAGTGCGGCCTCAGTGGTAGTTTAAAAAGCTGCCTTTTTTCGAATTTCAGGCACCAGCCACGCCCACAAAGGCATACGAATCGAAACATACTGGAACAAAACCTTCCAATTTTTTTTGGTACTTTAATTCCTGAAAGTTTGAAAAAAATTAAATGAAGGTACGTACAGACGCTACACACATCGTAGTGGAGACACGAACCAAAACACATTTAACTATATCTTTCCAACTAGTAGCCGGAACTCAATATATAAGGTATCGTTTGAAAGGTATTGGCCTATAGAATAACACTAAATATGTCGAGTGTACCATCATACCCCTTAAACCGGCAAAAGCAAAAAAACATTTTTAGATTCACAACACTTTAGCCTAATTTTTAAGAATTCGGATAATCGCTAATGAAACTTGAATACATTTTCGGACACACTCTACAAGACCTTTCCAACGATACCTCAAACATGTCGATTGGACGTCTGGATAAAAACTTCCAAATCTCGTGTCCCAGGGTGTCCCAGAAGTAACGTGGCAAACTTTAGGGGAAGGTAGGTGGGGGTGAGCTCCCTGACAAACAAAAAATTTTCAGGTAAAAGTGTCACCGTTTTTTAAATATTTACATTTTTTTGAATTAAAAAAAATCGTGCCCTTTCATGTATTTTCTTTAACTGAATCTACAAACCAGGCTATACTTAGTAAATTTTGTATGTACAATATTTCCAGCTAGTTGCTTCTCCATACTGAAATGCAATGTAGGTAAAATATTTTAAAGAACCATCATAAAATTAGGACTATTTTGGGATTTTTAATTTTTGATATTTTCTTCCCCAACTTTGACTATCTCTGGTGAAAAAAAATTTACTGAGCTATAACTTTACTTTACATAAAAAAAATTCCTCATTTAATTAAGATTTCAGAAAGGTGCCACTCTTACCGTTTCGAATAGAAAACAAAGTTATAGCCGCTTTTTTGGGTAAAGGACTGAGTCACGTCAGAATGTATTTAATAGATTTAAATTTAAGTTGCTTTTGTTACCGACCAATGACATGCTAAATAGTACAAAGGTAAATTATTACCTACTCCTGACATTATTTTATGTTACTTACCGAAATTCGGCCTAGAGTCTATAACAAGGGCTATATCTATCAATATTTTTTGTGAAGGATGGGTTCACGTGAAATAAAATATACATGAGTTGTTTGAAGAAGAATTGATTCATTTATTGATAAAATATGCTCAAATTGGCGACCTTCTACTCTAATACAAGCTCGGCACCTTTTAAGAAAAGACGCTTTTAGAGATCTTAAACTCAATTGGGCTATCTCAGCAGCAGCTCCATTTATTTGTTCCCGCAAATGCTCTTCGTTTTGAATTGTTTTTGAATAAATTTTGTCCTTAAGACAGCCCCAGTAGAAAAAATCTAATAGATTAAGGTCTGGCGATCGAGCGGGCCACGTGATTGGCCCGTATCGTCCAATCCATCGGCGAGGATAAGTTTCGTCTAAATGAGCTCTTACTTCACGCCCGTAGTGAGCAGGGCACCCGTCATTTTGCAGCCATAGTCTTCGCCGCAGGTTTAAGGGTACATCTTCCAAAAGAGTTGGAAGCCGTTCCTGAAGGAACTCTAAATAACTGTGAGAGTTGAGCGTTGGCGGCAGTTCCACAGGTCCCAATATCTGACAATTAAAAATACCGCACCATAAATTTATTTCGTAGCGGTACTGCGAACGATCTTCTCTCGTTTCGTGAGGATTGTCTATCTGCCAACTGTGAAGGTTATGTAAATTAAAATAACCATCACGTTTGCATGATGATTCATCGCTCCAAATTATTTTATTAAAAAAGTTGGGGTCTGATTCATGCATTCGCAACATTTCACGGCAAAATCTAACCCTCGACAGGTAATCTCTTTCCTGTAGAGCCTGAACACGTTGAATGTGGTAGGGATGAAATCGATGGTCTTTTAAAGCTTTGTGAACTGTAGTTTTTGGTATTCCCGTCCGTCTTTCCATCATTCTCACTGAAGTGGATGGACCTAGTTCCACTTCCTCTAACACAACTTCAACATCCACCGTTGCTGGACGTCCTGTTTCGCCACCACGCATTCCAGGTATGCGACCTTAAAAAGTGAAAAATGATAGTTAACAAGCAAGCAAACAAGAAAGGTGTAACAATCACTTACCTTCATATATTTCTCTATGAGTCCGGGCGAATACTTCACGACCCGGATGCCGACGATTGAGGTATCGCTCAGCATAGTCTTTGAGCAGCTTCAGCAAAGCTTCACCGTAAATTAGGTGAATATCCGCATATTCATGCGACGTGTTCTCTGTCATAGTATTAATAATATTAATAACACAATGTTCGAAGGGTCCAATTTCACAAAATCCACTTTCACTAATGCCGGTAAGTAATATAAAATCATGTCAGGAGCAGGTAATAATGTAACTTTGTACTATTTAGCATGTCATTGGTCGGTAACAAGAGCAACTTAAATTTAAATCTATTAAATACATTCTAGCGTGTCTCAGTCCTTTGCCCACAAAAGCGGCTATAACTTTTTTTTTCTATTCGAAACAGTAAGAGCGGAGCCTTTCTGAAATCCCTATTAAATGAGCAATTTTTTTATGTAATGTTAAGTTATAGCTCAGTACATTTTTTTTCACCAGAGATAGTCAAAGTTGGGAAAAAAAATCCCAAAATAGTCCTAATTTTATGATGGTTCCTTAATAAATTTTAACTACATTGCATTTGAGCATGGAGAAGCAAATATCTGGAAGTATTTACATAAAAAATTTACTAAGTATAGCCTGGTTTGTAGATGCAGTTAAAGAAAATACATGAAAAGCCACGATTTTTTTTTATTAAAAAAAATGTAAATATTTCAAAAACGGTGACACTTTTACTTGAAAATTTTGTGTTCATCAGAGTTTTACTGAAATCGGTATATATTACGCCGGTATGAGCATTTTCTCTAAAACCGTTTGAGACATAAGTTGTGAACTCCAATAAATAAGTGATAATAGATTTTCCTTTAGATAACCCGTGTTGAGATTGTGATAGTTTTTGTGAAGCGGTATTATGAAAGATTCCTTCCAAACTGATATGAATAAAAGCTGAGTTAATCGTACGGATAGTCTCCACTCGTAGAGGAGTCTATCGAATAATTGGACCTAAAGAACTGAGCATACATGTTGGCAATGAGTTGGCTGTCGCTACACACAGTATTGGGATAGTGCATAGCGGACGGAAATCCATGTGCCTTACGCCTTGAATTTACGAAACCATGGTTTAGGATTGTTAATTGAATTCTTTTTAATTTTACATAAATATGACTTATAACATTTCTTATTTAATGCAAAATAGATATGCCTCAAAACCGAGTACTTTATGTAATCACTGTGTAAGCCCGTTCTTTTATACAGTTTAAAAGAATGCGACTTTTTATTTTTCAATTTTTTAAGACGAGAAAATTGCGAAAGATTAATTAGTTGTGAAAATTTACAATTCATTCAAGTTACTCCGCGCACCAGCTCTACAGCGCATACCAACTAATTTCCTCTGCTGTACAGTGCAAACCAGCTCCACAGCGCTCATCAGCTCTACAGCACATACCAACTCTATTCCTTCTAACAGCTCTACAGTGCAAACCAGCTCTGCAGTGCTCATCAGCTCTGCAGTGCTCATCAGCTCTGCAGTGCTCATCAGCTCCACAGCACATGGCAACCCTATTACTTTTAACAGCTCTACAGTGCAAACCAGCTCTACAGAACTCATAAGCTCTGCAGCACATACCAACTCTATTCTTTTTAACCGCTCTACAGTGCAAACCAGCTCTGTAGCGCTCATCAGCTAAACAGTACTAACTAATAGCGCTAGCCAACTCTAAGGGCCGGTTGTTCAATGCCTGATTAGCACAAATCGGAGGTAGAAGCTCCGGTTAAACACAACTACTGCTTTATCGATCACATGTTACATGCATGATGTCGAAATCGTCGATAGTGTAGTGGTAGTGATAACCAGACATAGAACGGCCGGCCCTAATAGTTGTGAGAATTTATAATTCGTTCAAGTTATTCCGCGCACCAGCTCTACAGCGCATACCAACTCAACAGCTGTACAGTGCAAACCAGCTCCACAGTGCTCATCAGCTCTACAGCACATGTCAACCCTATTCCTTTTAACAGCTCTATAGTGCAAAGCAGCTCTACAGCACTCATCAGCTATACAGCACATATCAACCCTATTCCTTTTAACAACTCTACAGTGCAAACCAGCTCTACAGCGCTCATCAGCTCTACAGAACATACCATCTCTATTCCTTTTAACCGCTTTACAGTGCTAACTAACAGGGCTAACCAACTCTAGGCTGTGTTCAGTGTTGCCAAACAAGGGCTTTTCCTACCAAAACTGGTAGGTTTTTCTCCATTTGGTAGGTTGGTAGGCTAGGTTGGATTTTGGTAGGTTACGCGACAATAATAGTTATTTGCGTAAAATAGAAAATATATACATCCAAGGTATATACTTTATGTGCTTACAACTTAGTTTAAATTGAACTCAACCAGAAACTACATATGCATGTAGATATATGTCCTGAAGACTGGTGTGCTGAAAATGGCTTGTCAATAAACTCACTGAAGTCCACCGTTGTCCACCTGACAGAGACTTCATGGTAATACTTGTGAAACATCAGCAAAAATAACCTATTGGTCTTTAAATACGGTAGTAAGACCGCTTTGTCACATATGTGGCACTGGGCTGATGGCCAAAAGCTAAGCAAGTAAAAAGAGGTATACTGGAGCGCCCTACGACTGCCCAATATAATCAGCAAAAAATTTGGAGATCTTCTGGGCCATTCTAAAGGCATTCCAGGATAATCACGAGTTATCCTTCTACCAACCCTACAAGGTCAGAATTCCTGAAAAGGACTGCTGAGAAGTGATAACAACTGTGATTGATGAAGGGTCCCAAGTATAGTATACCGACGGATCAAAGGTGGACGACGAGAAATAAATATATTAAATAAACAAATATAATGTCGGATAGTCAGGCATGTCAAAGGCCTTAGACTCTTTTAAAATGGCATCAGGCTTGTGGACAGCTCTAAAACTATTTTGAACCACTTTGAGGTCCACAATAGCGTAATGCTGAGGTGGGTTTCGGGACATGAAGGGTTTGAAGGCAACGAAAGGGCTGATTGGCTCCAAAGCCTGGAGCTTAAATGCGCTTGCATGGTCCATAGCCTTTTGTGAGCTGGTGGAGGAAACCCTAGGGCATATTCTATGTGACTGCCCACGTATCATAAATAGCAAACTGATACACCTTAGGGAACGATTGTCTTCTTCGTCCAAAATTTGAATCATCGCTCCCTCCAAAGTGCATAACTTCTTAAATAGCCTAAGGTTGGAGTGATTACAAATAGGGTTAATCACAATAGATCTTCTTAGGTCGCAGCGCGAGTATCCCCGAGGTAATAATAATAATAATATGTATGTGTAAAGAGACACACATGTATGTAAGTCTGTACAGTAAAATTCATTGTTATACGTAGTTAATTTGTTTTTGTTGTACCAGCTGCGTTTTCGTTTTACTAATGCCGATTTCGATTCTACCGAAAAATGCAGCTTTTTTTTGCCCTCTACGCACAAACACTAAGAAGAAGGCGATGAGAAGACAACATTTTTTGTAGAAACGAAAACGCCATAAATGTTATGTTATCTATATTTTCAATAAACTTGGCATTGGATAAACCATTTAAAAACTTCAAAAAATTTTGGTAGGATTTGGTTGGTCTTGGTAGGAAGTTTTGGTAGGAAAAAAATGTGTTCGTGGCAACACTGGCTGTGTTGCCTCGACAGCAGAATGTCATAGCTCAATTGTGCCACTTCACTGAGTTGACTCATTAACAGGAGCTTGAGCTATTGAGTTAACTCGCTAAAATTCAATGAGTTACCCAGCCCTACTATATTTCAAACCGAAATTATTAACAAATTAGTGTACAGATATATCCATTCTAGTTGTTTAAAAGAAAGCATAGACTCTTGTCTACAAGTGCGTGTATAGTTTTTTGATTCGGGTCACGCGTTTGGGCACAACAACCCAAAATCGTTGTACAAATAACTAAACTGTACCCAAAATTTTTATTGTTACACATTCATGTTTCTGGAATATGGGTGACGATATGCGTTTTTTTTTGACGATTGGAGAATGAAAATATAACCCAGACTACCGAACAGAAGGAAAAATAATCAAGTATTACTTGTAAATTTGTTTTCGTGGGCCCCTTTTCGATGACAGGTCTCAAAAACCGGTCCGCCATCTCGTACCAAGCCACCCTAGGGACATACACGTCATCCGTTCCAGCACCACATTTCTTCGAAGACGCTACTTTGTCGCACTCCCTGGTATACATACTACGCACGCTTTTTATACCCGAGTGCACTTGTGCACAAGGGTATTATAACTTTGTTCGCATAGCGGTTGTTTGTGACAGCCAAAACGAATCGAGATAGATATAGACAAATGTATACATAAATGCTCAGAATGAATAGAGAAAACGATTAAGCAAAAAAGAGAAAAAATTGAGATATCTCAACGAAATTTTGTATGTGGGTTTCCATTTATCCAAGGTAGGTTGGTATTGAAAATGGGCGAAATCGGACTGTAACCACGCCCACTTCCCATATAACGGTAATTTTCAGAAATACGAAAACTGCGATATTTTAGTAACTACTGGAGATTGTTCACTCAAAATTGATATTTACAATAAGTTTAAGACGAAAAATAAGAATATTATAAATTTTCGGAAAATGGGCATAGCCACGCCCAGTTATGGTTACATGTTTATATCTTAGTAAAAGCTGCACCAATTTCTTCCAAACTTGGCACAGTTGTTGGCCTTCGCACAGCATACCAAATGGCCGAAAATTTTTAAAATCGGACAATAACCACGCCCACATCCCATATAACGGTAATTTAGAGAAATACAAAATCTTCGATAAATCA
>NW_016158762.1:77675-82373 GCF_001687245.7 Rhagoletis zephyria
AACCGTTCTACCAATTTCTACCAAACTCGGTATGGTTATTGTGCTTGCCACATAAAAGCAAAACGTTGAAAATTATTGAAAGTGGACTAAAATTACGGACGCTTTTCATATAACGGTAAATTCCAGAACTGCTTGAAACTTCAAAATTTCGAAATCTAAGGACGCTAATTTACTTAAAAATTATATATAAAATTTATATATCATGTAGCGGTAGCTTTCGGAAAGGTGGAAAACATATATTTAATACGTGCGCCGGGTATTTAATGTTCGGCTCCGCCCGAACTTAGACTTTCTTACTTGTTTCTTCTATGTCACGTCGCACTAAACTATTCTGTTCCGCTAGAAGTTGGTTTTGGGTTTCCACCGCTTTACAAAGGCGTTCAAAATCATAATTATTTCCATTGTTTTTTTGGTTCTGCATATTTCTCCCAGCGTTTTTGCAATTGTTTTCATTGTTTCATTTTGTGTTGTCATACACGAACGGAGACAATCTTTATTATCCACGGTTCTTGCTCTTTTCCGTGGCTGCGCATTGACGGCGTCGTGGCTTTTCTGCGGACGTTCATCTTCATCGGACTCACCAACGTTCACACTTTCAGCTTTCTCTTGTGTCCGGAATGTCCTAGCTTGTGCTATGCCCTCGACTGCCGCAAATATGCCACAAATTCGAGTCACACTCTCCTCATTTTGGGTTGATATATATTTATTAAAAGGCCCTCCTCCTGTTGCCCTCGACTCCATATTATTATGTGCTACCTTTTTTTTAATGTTCGCTTTCCAGTCAGACCATATCTGCAAAACAATAAAGCTATTTAAATTACATGAATTGGGAAATTAGATTAAAACTTTACTTTTTTCCAACCATTCACATCTTTCTGTGGTGGACCTTCTGCATTCTATAACATGGCTAGCTCTTTCCACATCTCTTCGGCATTCACTCGATCGCCTTTTACAAAATTTCTGGCCAAATCTTGATGACTTTCCATGAACTGAACAAAAAATAGTTTTTGTTTGGAGTTCTTGTGTTTCCCCCTGAATATTTTTGATATTTAACATTTATTTACAAATAAGATGATATATTTCAAGATAATACTTACATTGTTATGCGTATTATTGATACAAAATATTTCAAAATTCAAACCACTCTCGTCTACGTCGCCGAATACAAAACAGTAAAATTTTACCGATTTCGTTTTCCAGAACTGGGTGACAAGTCGATTTTGCAATGTTCGAAAAAAACAAAAACGGACGGTTTACAGAACGTGTCATACGATTTAAAAACGGAAAATCCGAAAATGTTGATCGAAAACGATTTACAGAACTTGCCTGTAGCAAAAGTTGCAAATTTGGAAAAAATGTATTCTCCTGTTCCAGTTAATAAATGTTACATAACAAAAACTTGTTGAAAACAATTGTATGGTTCTTCCAAAACAAAAAATACACAACAAAAATTTTTAAAAATGTCATCAAGAAAATGTTCACCAAAATAAATATTTTTTTGGTTTTTAGTAAAAATTGGTGGAAAAATGAATGCTGCGGTGGATTATGAACATTGAATTCCAATTTTGAACCACTATGTGTTGGTTTCGTCGTGCAGTATGAATTATAGTAAACGCATTTTGGTAGCAAAGTATGGCGTAGTCCTTGAAAAGGATTTGGCTTCATTTTCCGCTACAGCGGGGGAACTTATATAATTAAATAATATAATTAACTGGTAAATATTTGTTTTAAATTACGATATGGGCAAGGTACTTTTATCATACAAGTTGTATGTACGTATTCCCAAATCAGTTTGAAAAAAATGTCCTTTATTTTATGATGGTTAATATGGTCCAAAAGCCAATTGCTATTGGCCACAAAATATTAATTTAAAACTTATCTTTAGCCCGAGAAATTGAATCAAAGTGTTTGTATTTTGGAAATTAAACTTTGGCTTGTAATATCTATGGAATGCGTTAATTGTTCTAAACAGGACGATATATCAAATTAAGGGTTATTAAATTGAGTACCTCACGTTCATTTATCATTTTTCAATAAGTCTACAAGGTTTTAAGATATTGAGATAAAACTTACAAAAACGATAATTTTCCCTTATGAATTTTAAATTTTTCATTACTTCAACAACCAAGTGCAAAATACAAAAAAGCGAGACGAGATTTATTTCAAACGTTTTAATGTTTTCGGATGTTTATATAATTGGTCAGTTTTCAAGATCGTTAACATTATATTGTATTAACCTAATACAATTAGGGTAAGAAATGCCCATTTTAAGTCCATTTATGCAGTCTTATGGTTTCATTAGTCGCCGAAGAAGCACATTTTCGCGGTTTCTAAATTTATCGTTATATGAAAATGGGGACGTGCAATAAGTGTTTAGATATACATAAATATTTTAGTTAATTCCATTATGTGAAAAAGTGACTGCAGGTCTTTAACATATCCTGGGAAATCCTTTTGAGGACTCTCCAATTGGACGATATTGCTTTGCATTCAGCTTGAACGAAAAGAGTCCTCCCTGGCACACTTTTCTGTAATCTGGTTCTTTCATTTAAAATTTATTTATACAATTGCAGGGAAATTTTTTTAGAAAAAAAAAACTGGAGATCCACTCAAGTTTTTCAATATAACTTTGGTAAATGTTACTCGATCGGTACGTAATAATTACCAAATTGAAGGCGAGACTTACTGTTTTGATATGAGAATAATATGATTCAAAACGATCAAATTATAAAATATTATTTAAGAATAAAAAAATGTTGAACCAAAATCTCTGCCAACTTCCTATATTTGCAGCTTTTGTATTGTATGCATAAACATAAGTAAACTAATCAGTGTTTCTAGAAGTTGTGCCTGTTCAGTGTTTCCATACTCATTTGCATAAACAAAATTTTTCCACGATGATGGAAAATAATGGCTTTTCTATTAAAGCTACCGAAATTGTTCTTAAATTTGCAAAAATATAGCTAATATTGTTCTTATTCAACTAGTGTGCTGTGGGTCCCTTGGCGGTCGATGCGCGGGCCCTTACAATTAAAATAAAAGACTATATTTTGCAGGCTTGTTGTTGACTTTATGATACAATATATTTTCACTATTACCAAGGGATTTGAGGAAAACTAGATTTTCGACCCGCCCTAATGTACATACATAGATTTAGGATAAATTTGGTAAATTTGTAAAGATTTTCTCTACAAAAAAAGGAGAGTTTACGTTATTGCGAGAGAGAAATGCCAAAACGTGAGCAAGAATGAAAGAAGAAGAAAAAATGTTGCAAGGGAACAGTGTTGCCAGAACTTTTTGGGCGAACCGGCTAAATTGGCAAATAAAACCGGCTAAAAACGGCTAAAATGTTTCAACTAAATTTCACATGTTTTATTTAAATAAATCACGAGTAAAAAGACTATTTCTTGGAGAGATTTTACAAATTCGAGCCGGAAAAATGTTTGCCAGCAAGAGTTTGCAATTAGAAAAAACATATCCAGCCCTAACCGCCAAAATAACGTAAGCGACATTTTTTCAAAATTTTCTTTTTGATGCAGAAATATTCCTAGAGCATCTAGATACATTTCCGCATCAAAAAGAAAATTTTGAAAAAAATGTCGCTTACGTTATTTTGGCGGTTAGGGCACGATATGATTGTGGCGCATGGTTGGAGTTTTTGTCGACGATAATTTGAATAAACAAGTTCGTTAAATTTAAAAATTTACAAACTGGAGCGATTTTAAAATGAAAAATGTAAGTTAATACTTGTTTACTTAATTAATTTAGTTAATTCCAATGATTTGGAAGGTACTCGGCAAAAAAAACTGTATTCTCAGGGCCGGTTACTGAATGTCTGGTTAACACTAATCTCTGGTTAAACATCTTTATCGACGTTACCGACTCCCTGTTATATGAATGGAGTCGAATACGTCGATAACAATGTTTAACCGGACATTAGTGTTAACCAAACATTGAATAACCGGCCCTTAATCGGAATGCAAACTCAACCAGAGTCGATATAGTAAACCCGACAAAGAAATTGAAACGTATATTGAAGAAAGTCGGACTGACAACACATATACACGTAGATCCTGTTTTTTGCCCCTCTGAAAGAATTTTAAAAATTCTATACAAATTTCTTTTGTTTGAAATCCAACCGTGGACACTAGCTGGCAGAAAAACTTCCAAATTTGCGTTCGTACAGAAAATTGCAAGTTGCTCTACATGAGAGAGAATTTGGGAGCATTTTTTCTTACCATCTGATATTTTGAGTGATAATTCTCGTTGGATTTTCGACGAACAAACCTATTGTCTTCCCTACAAGGCCTTTTCAGACTGACCTATTCTCAATACACTCAAATAGAAACCAATATACATTAAAAACGCTGTAAACATTTCCCTTCAATTTTATATATATTATAACTTTGTTCACATAACGGTTGTTTGTAACAGGCAAAACGAATCGAGATAGATATAGACAAATGTATACATAAATGATCAGAATGAAAGAAAAAGAATGAGAGAAATCGATTAAGCGGTGACTGTCTGCCCGTCCGTCTGTGCACACGATAACTCGAGTAAAAATTAAGATATCTTAACGAAACAATAACCACGCCCACATCCCTTATAACGGTAATTTCGAGAAATACGAAATCCTCGATAAATCAGTAAATATTAAAGCTAATTTATTCAAAATGATGGTTGCAACAATTCTTT
>NW_016158762.1:83482-104856 GCF_001687245.7 Rhagoletis zephyria
GGGATAGAGTATCCAAAACCCGGCCTTCGATATGTAGGGGTCGTTCCGGTGTTGAGGATGGTCAGGCCAATGCGGGCTGCCATTTCAAGGACCAGTATTCCCCTGGTGTTTGTTTGGCGCATACCCCATTCCACGCCTCTTGCGTTTAAATCTACAGCAACAATTATGTGGCCGGTTATATCGCGCAATTCGTCTTCAAGGTCTTCGAGCTTTCCCCTGAAGACAGCGGCTGTGTCGTTTGGAGACAGGTAGCAGCTCACCAGAGTGATTTGCGCCATTTTAACCCAGACGTAGCAGCGTCCGACCCCGCTGCTCTCTGCTACTTGTTATTATTATTATTATTATTATTATTATTATTATTATTATTATTATTATTATTATTATTATTATTATTATTATTATTATTATTATTATTATTATTGTTCTTTATTGATGAAAATAAAATATTCCACCAACATTTCTAGCGCATTAGCTGGTGATTTTTATTTAAAAATAAATAAAATAAAAAACAATTAAATAATAAAGAAAAAAAATCTCCTACGCGAGGACTCGATCTCGGATCTCTCAAGTGACACTCAAGCGCTCTGATCACTCGTCCATTGCGACTGTTGGACCAGCGCGAGCAAAATGACATACATACATGCTATCAGTTCACTGTCTTTGTCAGGGCTATAAGTCACTTTAGATGGTTATGTTGAATTAGAAAATAATTAGTTTCCTTTGAAATTGTTTTATATTTTTATTAAGATTCTATTATAGGGGCATCTTCAACTACATCTTTGGCTAGTTAAACGTTAAAATATTGTTTGGGAATCCAATGAAATGTTGATTTAAAGGGAAAAGGACCTATCCCGACATAGGCTACTTTTGGGGGAAAACAATTATTGAAATTTTATAAGACATCGCCTAAAAACCCAAAATGTACAAATAAGACGGTGCTTTCTCAATGTATGTATGTAGTTAAGTGAAGCAAGCATAATGTGTGCGGCGAACAAGGCTGGCAACAGTGTTGCCAAAAATGGGCTTTTCCTACCAAAACTGGTAGGTTTTTTTCCATTTGGTAGGTTGGTAGGCTTGATTGGATTTTGGTAGGTTTCAGGACAATGAGTAATAGTTATTTGCGAAAAATAGAAAATATGTACGTATCTCCAAATATTTTAGCAACCTTTTTACACAAATATTTCACCGGCGCGTTCGTATAATGGCGGCCACAAACATGTAAATATACCTGATTCCTAAGTACAAACGTATACCTTATTATTGCCAATATGCAATACGGACATTCATATATCGTGACCTAAGGGTAAAAAGGTGCCAAGTCCATTTTCAGAAATTTTTCAGGAGAGACGAAAAATCGATGTGGTTTCGTATTACTTGTCATTCTGCATCAAAAACTAAACTTAAAAAAAAATGGCCTTGGCACCTTTCATCTTTAGGTAGCGATATAATGTATGGCGTACTTGGACCAAGATTCCAGAAAAGTCTGCCACTGGGCTCGTACTCAACTATATTTCCGGCGGAAATCTTCCTAATCGAAGTCTGTGTTCGCGAATTTCATCGTAGAAGGCAAATGAGGCCAGAACATTCAGGCAGCGTTAGAGGCATTAGAGTCTTTTAAAACGGCATCAAGGCTTGAAAACTCTTGAGCCACCTGCGAGCCCACAATAGCGTCATGCATGAAGGGTTTGAAGGCAACGAAAGGGCTGACTGCCTCGCAAAGCGTGAAGCCCAAATGCGTTTGAATAGCCCCTAGCCTTTCTGTGGTACATCTAAAGGATACACTGCAGACCTACTTAGGAGCTTGCTTGGAATAATCTCAAATTGCTGCCTACTGGCGGAAGTCAAAGGGAATAAGACAATAAGACAGCAGGAACTCCGAAAGACACCTTGAACTTAGAACTCATACTGGCAACCTGACAGCACAATGCAAGTTAACTTACAGTTTTAATTAAATGGGTCTTTCTGTAGAGACGGACTATAGGGTTTGTCGGCTGGTGAATGAAACCCCAGAGTATATTCTATGTGCCAGTCCACGAAGCATGAATCGTAGATTGATACACCTTGGAGAACGATTGCCTTCTCCATCTAAAATTTGGAACATGGCCTCATCCAAAGTGCTGAGCTTCTTAAATAGCCTAAGGTTGGAGTGATT
The DNA here is from genome assembly GCF_001687245.7 of Rhagoletis zephyria. Lineage (NCBI taxonomy): Eukaryota > Metazoa > Arthropoda > Insecta > Diptera > Tephritidae > Rhagoletis > Rhagoletis zephyria. The sequence goes on from NW_016158762.1 coordinate 85,635, forward strand.
ACAATTTTGATTTAGCACAATATACCTTCTTAGGTCGCAGCGCGGGTATCTTCGACGTAATAATAATAATATCGTCACTAGACACGAACAAAGAGCTCGGGAAAACTCTTTGGGAGTTCTGGGGAATACTGTTGCACTCGAAAATATAGTTGACCGCGGACATAAGTTTATGGGTCTTTCTTCGCTGTCAAAGAGCTTAACGCGGCTTTATTTGCCGTCAGCTATGTTAAGTCTTTCTTCGCCGAAATTTTTTACGCCTCTTTTTTCGCTATCAACTTTTGAGCTCGCGTCTTTATTCGTATCTAGTGACGATATGTATGTAGTATGTGTAAAGAAACATATGTACATATGGATAAGTCTGTACAGTAAAATGGATCATTATACGCATTTAATCTGTTTTTATTAATCTAGTTGTGTTTTAGTTTTACTAGTTTATGTTAACTATGTTTTTAAAAAATTTGACATTGAAAACAAATATTAAAATGCAAAATAATGTTTGGTAGGTTATGGTACGAAAGTTTGGTAGGAAAAATAATGTGTCTGTGGCAACGCTGGCTGGCAATTAAATCTGCACAATACTGATCAAGTTGAATTTAATAAGGTGGTGTTAGCCGTATATAAGTAAAAAATTACACTAACAAATTATACGCAGATATTCATACTGTCATTAGTATGAACTACAACAAACACGAAATTTTGATGTAATGTCCTCCACGGCGAAAAATTCAGATTCGCCGGTAACACCACCTTATTAAATTCACCCTATCTCAAAATTTGGTTGAAGAATGCCCTATCTCACTTCAAATTGTATTGAAAAGTCCTGAAATAGAGGTTTTTGAATCGGCAACTGAGATAGGGCGTTTTTAAAACGAATTCTGAAAAAGGCGTTCTTGAAAAGTTTTTTGGGAGAGGGCGTTTTCGAACTGGCTTCCGAGATAGGCCGATCTTCCAATCAGCAGTCGATACAATAAATAAATTAGAATTGATATGATGAAGTATTATTATTATTATTATTATTATTGACAATTGTATTTACAGTTAACTATAAAGTAAAATGAGCTTGTAACTATGGCTACAGTGGCCTTAAGCTAGTTTAAGTGATGGTTATTTACTATATATGTGTATATGTGTCTGTAATGTATCAGTTAAATTTCATTTAAGATATTACAATATTTTAAATAGCTTATAAGTTTAATAATTTTGTCTGTTGAGTCTTTCAAGAGTAGATCTGTAGGTTTTGTGTTGTCTAGTGATTGCCTGTGATTTATAAACTGTGCGCAGTCATCTAGGATATGTTTCGTGCTTGGAGTTGAAGTATTGCACTATTTGCAGATATTCTCTTCTTTTTTAATTCGATATTCGTGTGTATCTTGCGTCGTAGTCTTATTATTACAAGCTTTTATTTAACTTGGTCATCTCGCGGAAACTTACAATCGATTTTAAACTAACTTCCCGACAAGGTATATACTTGTAATTTTCAGCATAGTTCCAATCACGATGACAATGCTTTTTAAAATATAAATGAATTCCCTATATGGTCCAGGGGCCTTGATACAAAGGCAGTCAAAACATAGTAAAATGTATGGCTAACAGAGCGTAATTTGCCAAAGAACGTAAAACCACTATAAAATTGTTAAAGCTGCCGGCGGTAGTAAATAAGAAGTATAGTTGCGGGCGCTAGTAGGAGAAGTACCGGAAATCAACTTCAACAGTGTTTAAATTGCCAAACTGTTAAGTTTTAAGCACTTCTGTTAAGAATTACATTATTTGGTTTCCTCACACAGGGAGTTATGGAAATACAGAGATACAATAAAAGCCACGCATAATTCATATGCGTGCATCTTACATACATAGGTACTTCTACTCACGGTTGCCACATTTGGTCACTTGTGACCAAAATAGGTAGCTTTTTGAGCGCTTGGTAACTTTTTTTTTAGCTTGGTAACTTTTGGTAAGTTTGCCGTGTATAAATCCACAGCACCAGGTTGACCGAGCTTTGCCCGGAGTGCATATACTTTTTAAAGTTTTCAAGAAAAAAAAATAAAAAATGGGATTTCCATATCTATCCCGCACTCTAAAATTTAGATGGCAACCCTATTCCGAAATACGCTGGAATGAATGGTACACATCTTGAGCATATGTGTACTAAGTATGTATGCATAAAAAAATGTTGATTGAGATTAACAAAATAAAAATTTGTATTACAAGAAAGCGTGGCAACCCTAATGGAAAATATTTTCTGACCAAAGTTCTCAACAATACCTTTCATTTGATACCCATATTGCAATGTTTTAGATAAATTGTGCAGAATCGAAAATAAGTGGCAATCTTACACTATTATCCTAAGACATAACATTTTGTGTATAGGGAACGCATTGTTTAAAAACCTTCTCTTGGTACCTATGAATAGTAATATTTTACCTTATTTTCTAAACAAAAAAATTAAATAAACATGCGATTAGGGTTGCCAGATTTTGAAACGGAGAAAGGAGTACATTTATATTTTCGATAGGAAAAAAGCAGTACATGACATAAGAAACGAGTACAATTTTTATTTTTATTTTTTTGTGCAATTTATTGTTACAAATTACCATTAATTAGGTACAAACAAACAAAGATATCTTAAACATTTTTTTTAAAGCGACAATAAATGTGAAAAATAAATAACTATATCGGTTGGCTTTCCAATAGGGGTGGTTGTTAAAGAGATGGAGATCGAAGGGGGAGTGGACGTGGCACCTTTTCCGACCTTTTTGGAGAGGGCATGAACCACCATTGACAAAAATGTTACTCCCGACCACCTAGGGCCCCTATGGTTCCCTAGGGACCCCTTAGAAAAATGACCAAAAGTCACAGTTTTCACTTTCGTTTTTTCGTTTGAAAAAGGTTGAATATTCATTTGCACGGGACATTTTATGTACCCTTGAAACAAAAGAGGTGCCTGCCCCTCTTCCCCGGCAACACAGAAAGGAGAATTCTACTTAGTAAGGGTTATAATCCCTAAGCGCGGCCGAAGGCCGCCTAGGCAGAAAGGAGTTAAGTTCAAAAATACTTCGGACACCGAATGCGGATTTATATCCAAAAGAAATCTTATATACTTTTGACGAAGAGAGGGATTCCTCCTCTCTTCTTCGGCAACACAGAAAGGAGGATTCTACGTAGTAAGGGTTATAATCCTTAACCGAATTCTACGCAAAAATACTGTGGACGCAAATGAAAATTGTGATTTTTGGCGATTTTTCTAAGGGGTCCCTGGGACCCATAGGGCGCCTAGGTGGGGGAAAGTATTCCAGACTCTACCTGAATGTATGCCATTTGTTTAAATTAAGCTTTATAAATAATTTAATATGTTTCTGATTTTTATATCCGAGCGCCCTGCATCTACCTTGCTAAGGCCATGCTTACACTTTTTCACTATCACATACTGCGTTTATACGCACGTATTATTTGCAAATAAGAATTTGCAAAATGGTAAACTTGCCGTATAAACGCCGAGTTATTTTTTTATTTGCAAATAACTAAATCGCGCAAATAAGTATTGATTAGTGGTACTATTTGCAAATAAGCGCAAGACGCCGCTATTCTTAGGTTTATTTTCTTTTTCGATGGTTATCTTAATGCCTTTTTATAATCAAGACGTTGCCATTTTTAACCTTATTTTCTTTTTCGATGGTCATATTATTGCCTTTTTATAATCAGGCAATATTAAAAAGAATTTTTCACCATCGAATAAACAGTGAGTTAAGTATTTGCAAATTATTTTTATTTGCAAATAGCTTACGTATAAACATAGTAACACTTAACTTTGCTTACTAAGGGCCGGTTGTTCAATGTCTGATTAGCACAAATCGGAGGAAGATGCTCCGGTTAGATACAACGACTGCTTTATCGATCACATGTTATATGCATGATGTCGAAATCGTCGATAATGATTTTTAACCGGCAAGTAGTGATAACCAGACATTGAACAACCGGCCCTAAGTAGTGTTTGCCACAATATGAATGGCAAAGTACATGGCCTAAAATAAAAACTGTTGCACAGGTTTTTTGAAAAATATAAGGGTTCTTTATAGATTTTGTTAAACAAGGTATTTTTTTGTTAACTTTGTAAATATTTTACTTTAATTTTATTAATTGGTTTTAAAATTTTAATCCTTATTTGCATTTGCCAGCTTTGGGAGATAAGTACATGCGGCACACACCTCTTTTTCAGGTGTATTTTTTCTTAGATTTTGTATAAAGAAAAAAAAACTGTATAGGGTTGGTCGAATGAATTCCCTCCTAGTGGGAGGAAATTAGCCTATGGTTACAGAAGATATGTAATAAAGTAACCGACGAAGACTTGCCTGTCGATTGTGCTTTTCTCCCAAACCCCCTGGTAAATCCAAATGAGGGTTAAATTTAAAAACTATACAATAACGACTTTTTTTACTTGCGATTTTCTCTCAAAGTGTTTACCGCCGGTAAACCCAAATGAAGGTTAAAATTTAAAAACAAATTAATAAAATTAAAGTAAAATCTGTGGATAATTAACAATGAACTACTTTTTTCGCAAAATCTATAAAGGCCAGTACAACAGTTATTATTTTATACCCTGTATGTGATAAAATATTAAAAGCTGGAAAAAGGAGTACAAAAGAAGTACAAAACTAATAAAGGAGTACATTTCCAGATATATTTTTTTGGGAGTACATGGGAGTACATTGCAATAAAAAGGAGTACGTTTACTCCCGAAAGCAGTACGTCTGGCAACCCTATATGCGATTCAAAATATTTTTGAATTAGGGATCTTTAAAATACCTTCCCTTTGATACCCATATTATGATGTTTTATTTAATTTGTAACTAATTTCAAATAGGTGGCAACCTTATACGAGTCTTTTCGGAGATATTGCCTATTCAGATAACCTTAAAATCCAAAACATTATCTGTGTACCAAATTTCATCAAAATCGTAAGAGCCGTTTCCGAAAACCCTATGGATATATATATGTATATACAAGAATTGCTCGTTTAGTGAGATTAAAAAAATTGGATTAATTTGATAAATTGGCCTGTGGTTGTGTGCAGCGGTGACAACACTAATATGTAGAAACAATTGCACACATATCGAAGAAAATTATCGCTGGGCAGTCTGCGCCTGTCTCACGTTCAATATTTATTGTGATATTTGGATGGTGATCCATATTAATGGATTTCAAAATAGTGATGGATCGCGCGGGAATGCTAAATACATGTTCTATATTTATCGCGTAAGTATTTACATGTTTTTTTGTTGAGAGGTTTAAAGTCCAATAGATGAAGCCTGGAAATCTTATCTAAATTTAATGTTATTTTATTGAAAATCATCTATACTTTTTATTATATGTATGGTGTTACAACATCTAATTTGTTCGAAATGCACCGCGAAATGCCGAGCCCCGAATTGATATCACGAAATATGACACACGTTCAATACTTATTGACAGATCTTTGAGCCATATATAGAGGAAATGAAAAAAGGAGGTTTGAACAGCGTTTGTGCGGTGTATTTGGGCTCTTTATGCTTCGGTATATGCACTTAAGTAGATGTTTTGTTTGGAGGCTAAGATCCCGTTCAAAAGACAAGAGGTTAAAGCGCGTTTTTATGAAAAATATATTTTTAAACGCGTGCGATGCAAAAATATTTATGTGTTGCTCTTTCTTTCACAAATTTTTGTTATATCCTTTTATACACGTACCTATTCACAGATTGAATAAAAATGTATTTATATACATACTAGATCGCCCTCACCCGCTTTGCTGAGTGTATGAAATTTCTACGTGCTACATTGAGTAAAATTTATTTCAGGAAAATTCAATTAAGAAACAGGAGGTTCAAAATTTGTTTAACCATCTTCAAAATATATTTAAAAAACTTTCTTAAACTTCTCACTTGTCTTACTTTTTTAATTAACTTATCCCCTGAACTCAATTTGAAATTTTAAACAGACCTCTTGACATCCATTTTTTAGATAATGATTTTTAGATAATGATTGTAAATATCTCCATACCAAGATCCAGTAATCTATCAAAAAATATTTCCTGAGAAATGCAATATGAAATATTCCCTTTGTATGGGAGGTGCCACGCCCCCTTGTCTAATCGAGAGTAAATTTATCCTATATTTTAAGTTGGGCTAAATGACAGCAGTGTACAAAACGTCATGATGATCGGTTGAGTAGTTAAAGCTTGAAAGCGTAGCAAACAAACAAACTCACTTTCGGATTTATAATATTAGTAAGGATGTATGGAAATGTATCTTTTATATGAGGCCTTGAGCGCCAGAGTAGCTTAACTGACATTTCGAAAAAAGTTGAGGTGCACCTTAATATGCATTACCAGAATCGAAACGGCAATAGCTCGCGGCACGTCCTTTTAGTTTTCTTTTATTATAATATGTAGCATCACGTAGGTGCAACGAATTTTTTAGTAAAAGACCGCATTTTTTTATAGATCCCTCTTTCTCATATTACTAAAAATTTTTTGGTCCTCATGGCCTCATATGTTAAATGAATTTGTTTAGTTTTCTTTTAATAAAACTATTTATTGTACCCATGTCTTATTCATGGCAAATAAACGTGGTTTATTTTTACAGTTTATTGTATTATAAAACGTTGTTTTTTACTTGGTAACTTTTAGGTAACTTTTTTTTTATAAATTCTGACCAGAAAATTTTTTGTCGTGTGGCAACCGTGCTTCTACTATCGCGCAGGCGATCGCAAAACAAACTCTCGCCTTCTTTTACTTATCGCAACCGTCTTCCCAACTGCGATAGTTCTGGTGGCAATATTATTTATTTTTATTACCTTCCTTTTATTAGCTCGGGATGTAACAAGGTAATATTGATGCGCCTAAAAGATGCAGCGATTTCTATTCTCAAGTTACACACCTGAGGACAGTTCGAAAGGCAATTATAATAGGGAGGTTTTAGTTTTTATACCCGAGCGCACTTGTGCACAAGGGTATTATAACTTTGTTCACATAACGGTTGTTTGTAACAGGCAAAACGAATCGAGATAGATATAGACAAATGTATACATAAATGATCAGGATGAAAAGAGAAATCGATTAAGCGGTGACTGTCTGTCCGTCCGTCCGTCTGTGCACACGATAACTCGAGTAAACATTGAGATATCTTAACGAAACTTGGTATGTGCACTTCTTTTGGGCATAGGACGGATGGTATTGAAAATGGGAAAAATCGGACAATAACCACGCCTACCTCCCATATAACGGTAATTTTCAGAAATACGAAAACTGCGATATTTTAGTAACTACTGAAGATTATTCACTCAAAATTGATATTTACAATAATTTTTAGACGAAAAATAAGAATATTATAAATTTTTGAAAAATGGGCATAGCCACGCCCACTTATGGTTACATGTGTATATCTTGGCAACCGCTGCATCGATTTCTTCCAAACTTGGCACAGTTATTGGCCTTGGTACGGGATACCAAATTGCCGAAAATTTTTAAAATCGGACAGTAACCACGCCCACATCCCATATAACGGTAATTTGGAGAAATACGAAATCTTCGATAAATCAGTAAATATTAAAGCTAATTTATTCAAAATTGATGCTTGCAACAATCCTTTATCAAGAAATACGCTTATGATAAAATTTTGGAAAATGGGCGTGGCACCGCCCACTTATGATGACATATATATATATCGGTAACCGTTCAACCAATTTGTACCAAACTCGGTATTTTTATTATGCTTGCCACATAAAAGTAAAACGTTGAAAATTATTGAAACCGGACTAAAATTACAGCCGCTTTTTATATAACGGTAAATTTCAGAAATGCTTGAAACTGCAATATTTCGAAATTTAAGCACGCTAATTTACTCAAAATTGATACACCCCGGCTAACCATCTAGCGGTAGGTTCCGGAAAGGTGAAAAAACATTTATTTAATATTTGCGAAGGGTATTTAATGTTCGGCTCCGCCCGAACTTAGACTTTCTTACTTGTTTAAACTATAATTGTATTATTAATAGCTGACACTATATGTATGTGTACAATTAACTCATATTTTTGGCTATTGTGAGCTTTTATTAGAAATTCCAACATTTCGGTACCGAGTATCGATCAATTCTTAAAAGTAGCGACTCAGCACATCACAAATTCTGAGAGCAATTGGTAGTGGTCCAAAGAATGCACCAAAAAATTAATATTGAATACACCACACAGTAGCTTTGTTTCTTTACAGATAGGCGCATTTTCACAAGGTAGTGTTAGCCGAATATAAGTAAAAAATTACAAAAACAAATTACAAGAAACACATAATTTTCACGTTATGCGGTGGAAAATTCAGCTGTTGCCCCAACATAAGAGAGGTTAGGCACAGCTACTTTGATTTGCTTCTTTTCCATATTTTGGTATTTTTTAATAAAAATGAGCGGGTTATAAAATTTGATAAAGTGTGGCAAAACGTAAGTATTTGCGAACAATTTTTAAACATAAAATGCGATTAAAAATTTGCAGCAAATACATATGTTTAGTTGTCAATAGCATCGGACAGGTGTTTACTTGCTAGTTTCTGCTAGTTTTCGTCTCTTAACTTTTTCTATATTTCCTTCGTGTGAGCGTAATTCGGTAATTCTTCCCATTCTTCTTCCTGATAATGATCTGCTAGAAAAGTAAAGAAACAAAGCTAGTGTGTGTGTACATAATACACTGCCTGCTTTAATATGAGCTTATTATATATACCACAAGTAGAGCTGCTATCAGTGTTGCCGTTTTGAAAAATTGGTAGTTTCATTTTGCTTCGTTGGGCAAAAAAATTCAGGGCTGTTCTAGTTTCGTTCGAAATTGATTTCTCATCGATATGGATTTCCGATTCCAAATTTTAAAGATGTTTTGCAATCCTATCGAAATTTTGAAGTTATAATAGAAAATAAATCCTATTCGAAATGTCAAAAATGCATTGAACTGTTGTTGCATAGTATTCGTTTATTCGAACATTTGTAAAAATTTTAAATAAATTTTGTCGAATGGCGGTAATACAATGGTGATGTGAAAGTAGAAAAGCGTACTGAAAGCGTGCTAAAATGGCCTAAAACTCGTACCGAAATATTAAGATTATGTTGCTGACATTCCGTAATTTTACTGCAGCATGGTTAAATGAAAACAAATAAATAACAAGTAAGAAAGTCTAAGTTCGGGCGGAGCCGAACATTAACTACCCGGCGCAAGTATTAAATATACGATTTTCACCTTTCCGAAAGCTACCGCTACATGGTAAGCCGGGGTGTATCAATTTTGAGTAAATTAGCGCCCTTAAATTTCGAAATATTGAAGTTTCAAGCATTTATGAAAGTAATTTTAGTCCGATTTCAATAATTTTCAACGTTTTGCTTTTAAGTGGCAAGCACAATAAAAATACCGAGTTTGGTACAAATTAGTAGAACGGTTACCGATATACATATATGTGATCATAAGTGGGCGGTGCCCATTTCCTAAAATTTTACCATAAACGTATTTCTTGGCAAACAATTGTTGCAAGCATCAATCTTGAATAAATTAGCTTTAATATTTGCTGATTTATCGAAGATTTTGTATTTCTCTAAATTACCGTTATATGGGATGTGGGCGTGGTTATTGTCCGATTTTAAAAAGTTTCGGCGATTTNATTTATAATATTCTTATATTTCGTCTGAAAATTATTGTAAATATCAATTTTGAGTGAATTATCTTCAGTAGTTACTAAAATATCGCAGTTTTCGTATTTCTGGAAATTACCGTTATATGGGAGGTGGGCGTGGTTACAGTCCGATTTCGCCGATTTTCAATACCATCCATCCTACGCCAGAAAGAAGTGCACGTACCGAGTTTCGATATCTCAATTTTTACTCGAGTTATCGTGTGCACAGACGGATGGACGGACGGACAGGCAGTCACCGCTTAATCGATTTCTCTTTTCATTCTGATCATTTATGTATACATTTGTCTATATCTATCTCGATTCGTTTTGCCTGTTACAATTAACCGCTATGTGAACAAAGTTATAATACCCTTGTGCACAAGTGCGCTCGGGTATAAAAATAAAATTGCGCCAGCACAGTAATACATTTTGTTTGTTACCAAATATAAAATGTTTATATCGATTGTATTTTTGCACATTTTAGACATAAAGTAATTCATATAAATTGAATTAATCTCAAAGATTCATACTTTTACATAAAGTAAAATCAGAAACGAAATAAAAATATCAATATCTGATGATTAAAAAAAATTGGTAGTTTGGAAACTGATTTGGTAGGATTTTTGTTCCTAAAAATATTATCTAGTGGCAACACTGGTTGGTATGTTTAATACACAAGTGGTGAAATATGCATCAATAAGGCACCCCTACACGATTAAAGTTTGTTTGGGTACTGTGGGAACACAGTTGAAGCATCTGGCAACACTTACCCTTTGATGGGACTTTTACTATCCTCTTATGCATTGATTCATATGTTTTTTCCTTTTTCGGTTGCAAGTTAAAACTGATAAAATTTCCCACGCTGGTGTTTAGAAGCTTCTAGACTTTTGAACGTGCAACATAAAAACTCTGATATTGTAAAACTAATTGCGACTAATTCTAAGTGTTTAAATAAAAATATATTCTTTGCGTTGTAAATTCATTTGTGGATTGTTATTCCCCACAAATTGGTGACCCCTTCAGTTTAGCAGATAATCGACGTTGCAGGCAATATGGAAGCCGGGATGGCGGACTCTGCAGGTGGCAGCGGGAGTGGTGCTGCCTTACAAAATGCACCCACAGAAGAGTTTTACGAAGAAACCGCTGCTTCCCACCCTCTACAATTTGCAGCGCACGTCGATAGCTACGAGCGATTGGAACTACCTCCTTTTTGGAACCAACAGGTGCAGCTATGGTTCGCCGCGATCGAGACCCAGTTCCAACTCAGAAGAATTACTTCTGATGCTACGAAATATTATGCTGTTATCGCCCGTCTTGACCAAGACGCACTCATCGTCGTCGAGGGTATTATTTCACACCCTCCTGCAAGCGATAAGTATACCACATTAAAAGAAGCTCTTGTTAGCCACTATGGTATTTCACAGGAACGCCGATTCAAAATGTTACTGTCGGGTTTGGAGCTCGGTGAGCGACGTCTTTCGGAACTACTTGCGGAGATTTATAAACTTGGTGGTAACAAACTTGACGCCACATTCGTCCGTACCATTTGGCTGGAGCGACTACCGCTGCAGGTGCAACTGACGCTTGCTTCTACGAAAGAGACTCACAACGGTATACTCGCTCAACTTGCAAATAAAATGATGGATATCCAACGCGATTCGGACAATCGGTGCGTTATGCCGATTTCCCACTCTGCCACTACAACAAACGATGTTTTGCGAGAACAAATCGACAGATTAGCGAATCAGTTTGAGAAGCTATCAAAAAAGTTTGACCAAACCGCATCTGATTTAGACATTAATCGGCAACAAAAGCCGCGAAATAATTCGACAGGTGTATCTACAAGCTCTGCACCAGCAACTTGCTTCTACCATCGCAGGTTCGGAGCACGTGCCAACAGGTGTACGCAGCCATGTGCATTTCCTCGAAATCAGGGAAACTCAAGCAGCCCCCAGTAGTTTCGGCGAACACTGGTGGCAATGTTACTCCACGCCGTCTATCCATATTCGACCGCTCATCAGGCACGAGATACCTCGTCGACACAGGCGCGGATATTTCTGTGACCCCACCCACACGTAAAACTAACTTAACGCCAACGTAACTTCTGCTTCAAGCCGCAAACGGTACCCGCATCGAAACTTATGGTGAGAAAGCAGTCGTCCTTAACGTCGGACTCCGTCAACCGATTCGCTGGGTATTCTGTGTGGCTAACGTGCCATATCCAATTATCGGTGCAGACTTGATCCACAAGTACGGGCTAGTAGTCGACCTCAGACGGGGTTGCATCATTGAACCCAACACCGGTGCACACAGCAAGGGCTCCTACGCAACGGCTCCGATCGCATCCATCACAGCCCTCAACGAAGCAAGTGAATTTACAGAAGCCCTGAAGGAGTTTCCTGAACTGCTTGGTAACCCGTCAAATCGCACGGCTATGAAGCACTCGGTTAAGCACTTCATTCCCACCACTGGACCACCATGTGTACAACGCGTACGTCAGTTGTGTCCCGAACGTCTAAAGGTGGCTAAAGAGGAATTTAAACTAATGGTCGAACTAGGTCATGCAATGCTTTCCAGCAGCCCTTGGGCCAGCCCCTTACACATGGCCAAGAAGAAGAATGGAGACTGGAGACCTTGCGGTGATTACCGCAGGCTCAATGAGCAAACCATCCCATACCGATATCCAATTTCGCTCCTCCACGACTACACCACAATCTTAGCTGGAAAGGACATATTCTCCAAGATCGATCTCCGGCGCGCATTTCACCACATACCGGTGGCTGAGGAGGATGTACCTAAAACGGTCAGTCGTTTCAACGTTTTATTAATGACGCTCTCTCAGGTCTCGACTTCGTTTACGTTTATATTGACGACCTACTGATAGCATCAGCATGTAAAAAACAGCACGAACAACACCTCCGCCTAGTGTTCCAACGACTTATCAAATTTGGCCTTTGCATTAACGCGGATAAAAGTGTATTTGGTTCACCCTCAGTCGATTTCCTGGGATACCCTATAACAGCATCTGGTTCAGCACCATTGCCATATAGAGTTCAAGCGATGCGCGACTTCCCAAAGCCGAAAACGATCTTGGAGTTAAGAAGATTCATAGGAGCAGTAAATTTTTATCGACGCCATATTAAAAACGCCGCTTCCGTACAAGCGTCACTTAACGAATTGTTGAAGGAGTCGAAGACAAATGATCGGAGACCAGTACCTTGGACACCAGAGGCTGAACAGGCGTTGACTGATATCAAGGAGTAGCTCGCAACCGCCACTCTTTTAGCGCATCCTTTTCCTGCTGCTGAGATTCGCATAACATGCGACGCATCAAGCACCGCCGTAGGTGCAGTCCTGGAGCAAAGCTGTAATAAGGTTTGGCAACCGATCGGATTCTTTTCGAAAAAGCTGTCATCTGCACAAAAGAATTACAGCACTTATGACAGTCAAAATTTTCGCTAGTGGGTCAAGGGCCGCGAATTCGTGGTAAGAACCGACCACAAGCCACTTATCTACGCGTTCCGTCAACAATCTGACAAGTCATCTCCGCGACAAATCAGGCAATTGAGCTTTATCAGCCAATTTAAGACCAACTTTCAATACATCAGTGGATCCGATAACAACGTAGCAGACACATTTTCGCGAGTAGACACTATGCACCTACCGGCAGTAGTGGACCACGACGAATTGTCTCGCCTTCAAGCAGAAGACCCAGAACTACAACAACTCTTGATTTCAAATGAGACGTCACTCAAGCTTCAAACACTAACGTTTGGACATAGTCGTCAAGTAGTATATTGCGATGTATCCACGAACAACATCCGGCCTTTTGTGCCATGCCAGCCACGTCGTAAGGTATATGCAGCACTACATAATTTAGCACATTCCAGTGGCAGAGCTACTATCAAAATAATTGCACAGAGATACGTATGGCCATCGATGAATAAGGATATCACCCAATGGGCTCGCGATTGCGTTCCTTGTCAACGCTCTAAAATAGGCCGACATGTCCACACAGAACCCGCTGCATTTCCTAGCCCAGACGAACGGTTCGACCATGTCCATATGGACCTGGTCGGGCCCTTGCCAGGGTACCAGGGATTCAAATACTATTTAACTATTATCGACCGCTTCACTAAATGGCCCGAGGCAATCCCTATCAGGGACATCCGTCGCTTATGTTTTTTTCGCACTGGATTGCACGGTTCGGCTGTCCCAAACTCATCACAACCGACCAGGGTGCACCATTCGAAAGCGCACTCTTTACAGCGCTCTCGCGGTTACAGCATTAGCAACGGTTTTACTGGGATTATGGACTTGCTACAAAGAAGATCGCAAAGCATCGCCCGCAGAGTATCTCTACGGAACAACGCTCAGAGTCCCGGGTGAGCTTTTCACTGACGGAGACCCTCCGGTGGACCCACACTACTTCTTCGAAGATTTTCGCAAGCATATGAGAAGTATTAGACCAGCTCCCACCAAACATCATTGCCGTCAAAAAACGTTCTGCTATAAGGAATTGTCTACATGCACCCATGTTTTCCTGAGAATCGACGCTGCCAAACGGCCGCTCGACCAGCCGTACTCAGGTCCTCGCAGAATAGTCAAGAGAATAGACGAACGCTTTTTCACGATCGAAGTTAATGGCAGGGAGGTCAACGTTAGTATCGAACGTCTCAAACCATCTCATTTAGCGAGCGACGAAATCTTTGGTGAGAGACCCCAGAGACGTGTGTACAACAGGTCAAACCTACCCCAACAACCTTCCACTTCAACAAGCCTGCCGCAGCAGCACTGATCAATCGGGTTCCTGAAATTACCTGAAATTAAATTCGACTTCATGGTCCTCACTTGAAGCCCTCATTTAGGGGGGAGTAGTGTGGGAACACAGTTGAAGCATCTGGCAACACTTACCCTTTGATGGGAATTTTACTATCCTCTTTATGCATTGATTCATATGTTTTTCCTTTTTCGGTTGCAAGTTAAAACTGATAAAATTTCCCACGCTGGTGTTTAGAAGCTTCTAGACTTTTGTACGTGCAACATAAAAATCTCTGATATTGTAAAACTAATTGCGACTAATTCTAAGTCTTTAAATAAAAATATATTCTTTGCGTTGTAAATTCATTTGTGGATTATTGTTCCCCACAGTACTAATGATTCAACATCGTGCTTTCACAAATGCAGCTATAAGTTGCATAGTACATACGAGTACGAACAACAGCGAGAATTTTTTCTACATAACATAGGCGAACGCCACGGTGGAGTGAATACAGAAGGTGGCGCCGGTGGCAACACCGCTAATCGGCTCTCAGTTAATATGACAGAATCAGCTGTTTTGCTGACGTCACAGTCGAGATGACCGCAGTAGTGATGTGCTGAGTCAATACCTTTAAGTATTGATCGAAAGTCGGTACCGATATAAAAATTATCCAATGCACTCGATACTCGGTACCGAAACATTTAGGTTTCGAATAAAAGCGCACATAGGCCAAAAATATGGAAAAACCCGTTCAGGGGAGAGTCGGCTATCAAAACCCGAATGTATGAGCCTATAGAGCTTTTAATACTGATTCAAATGAAAGATGTATATATGTCGGTTCGAGGCCATAATACAGGGAAACTCTTGCTTGTTTGAAGCATTTTTGTTCCAGCTGAATCGGACGATATCATTTTTGTAGGCAGATTCTGTAACCAGTTAGCGACAATTTTCGAATCGGTATCGGTTTTGTTGACGTATGATATGAAATATTTGTATGTCAACATGTGCGATATCGATCCGAAACTTGTCGCTAACTAATTACTCTCACGAATTGTACTGCAATCGGCGCAATCTTGTATTCTATCATTCTTGGGCGAACGCTGATTTGTTTTCTTCTTTTCGTACGCGAACGTTAACAAAACATATTGAAATGTATACGTTCGCGTTTGCGTTCGAATAATGGACGTGTGGTAGGCGCTTAAACTTCTGTCAACTGTGATCATTTGACAAGAAACATTTTTTATACCAAATTCTCAAATTGAATTGTGTCTAGAGCAAAATAAATACACCGTTCTTGGCTTGGTAAATATTTTTGTACCAAACTCAAGAATCAGTGTAAGTTTTCGACGACGACCATATTTTCAAAGTATTATAAAAGTAAGGCTAAGTTAACAACCTAGAGTAATAGCGTTACGCGATGCAATGGAAATCGCTCAATCCAATGAAACTTCTTCGCCAGCGATTATGCTTAGATTAAAAAGTAGCTAGTGTTTAAATTGTTGCAAAATTATACACAATTATATAATTTATAATAGGGGAGTTTATGATGAGTAGCAGGTTAGATTAAAACTTGCTACGTAGCAATCTAGCGCATATTTTGTCGATGGGAAAGCAACAAAACGCGTGATACATTGCTACGTAGGGATTTCCCGTAATACATTTTTATTTGTTTCTACAACCCTTTGACAATTTATACCGAAACTTAAGCATATTGTATTGTATATAATAGCAGTTGAAGAGATGTTTAATTTATTATATAAATATGTACATATGTATATTTTTTCATTTATTTGGGCTTAAGGTATGAGAAATAGCTTTTTTTAACGAACTGCATAATTTTTATTTGCTTGCACAGCGATAAACACGAAAGACTGTGTAAATGTTGTTTAGAAGCGATTTTTATGTATTCTCACTACGCTAATACGTTAGATTGTAAACTTAGCCTAATACTGAAACTGAGCTGGATGCCATTTTATATTCAAATCCTTATAAATTTTGAGGCGCTCGAGTTTTAGAGGGGGTAGTACCGAAATTCACTCGACAGAATGTACCTCGTTTTAAAACTAGGAACTCACATTTATATATATTCGCGATTTTCTTGCCTGCATATTACGAACAGGAATGCTGAGATTTATGAAAAGAATTCCAAGTCGTGCAGATTAAAACAGAGCTTCGGTGTAAATTTTATGTCTGAGTTAATTTTAA
Source organism: Rhagoletis zephyria (assembly GCF_001687245.7). Lineage (NCBI taxonomy): Eukaryota > Metazoa > Arthropoda > Insecta > Diptera > Tephritidae > Rhagoletis > Rhagoletis zephyria. The sequence goes on from NW_016158762.1 coordinate 102,272, forward strand.
ATTTGATTTGTAGTAAATTTTATTCCTCGAATCCTTTTGTACTCTTCACAGTCATGAAAATATATTTATGCTAGAATATGATGTAAATTCTTTACCATTATGGTGTATGATTTGAACCAATACCAATACGTATTTTATACCAACGGAGTTTATATTATGTTCTAGAAGCAAGAAAACTTGTATACCACTGGCATAATACATATGCCGAAAATCAGTAAAAAAAAATTACGGTAGGTGTAAATAATGTAAGCGGTATAACCTTTACAATGAATCGAAATAAACTGTTCAAAAACTGCGCTTAGAAATGGCATATTTTTTATATTGGAAATGTGTATCACGCCGGTGCAAAAAATACACAAAATATTTTGGTGTATTTTTGACTTTTGTGCTACTTGAGGTAATGGGTCCTTGGGAAGAACGGGAGTATGAATGACAAAATAAATAGACTCCTATCGTAGTACTTTCGGCAGCACTGATCAGCTATCGAAGCGACGCCAACGCCAATGCAACGGAAATGTTGTATGTCGGCGGGCCTTAAAGGTTTTGTACATTGTGAGAGCGCCATTTGGTTAGCCCTTAGCTCGATTTTGTATTTTGGAGCAGGTACGTGAGAATCGGTGAAAAAATGGAGCTCGCTTTAAGAAATAGAACTCGATTTCCTACAACAAACTAAGATTTTTCAAACAAATTTTGCAGTTATCCGGGCTTTTGTCAATCTTAGTAAAGTGATACCATACCGTACTTTCGGCGGTGCCACTGCGGTTACAATAATATTACCAGCGATTTAAAAAATCTTACAATGGGCCCATTTACAGCTCGAGGCTAGTGTTTATTCGGTTTGAATATATTACAATGTCATAAAACAGGGATGGGCAGATTTTTGGCTCTTAAAGCAGTCAAAGAGCCGGCAAGAGCAACCCAAAAGGTAAATCAGTTCTCAGGGTAAAGGGCGTGTAAAAAACATTAAAAGCGTCATATATATTAGTAATGAAATTTGGAGTACAAGGAATTTCTTCATGTTACCCCTCATCCAGAACCTAAATATGCCAAGCCGGCTCCTAAATGCAAAAGGCTTCTGGAAGCCACTTTGCCATCTCTGTCATAAAAGTATCGATACCACTATGAATCGATGTGTCATGTATGGGTATCAATGGTGTCATCACCTTAGGTATCCAGTGCCGGTTTATCCAGTATCGATACCAAGAATATGTATATCAGTAGTATCGCAACATCCCTAGCCGAATACTAAAAGTGGTTTTACATGATATGTATTTGCATATGTTGATGACACTTTTTCGATACACATGTAGTCATGGGCGTAGCCAGGTAGGGGCAGAGGGTGCTCGAGCCCCCCCCCCCCTATCTTTCAAATTTTCCTTATATATATATAAAATAGTACCCTGAAATGCCGGCTTAATAGGGTCGAGCCCCCCCATAAATTTTATTCTGGCTACGCCGGTGCATGTAGTTGCATCTGTCTGTCAAATTCAGAGCATTAGAAAAAACTATAGAAAAATTACGTTCTTTGAAAACGAAATAAACCAAACGCAGATGATGCTATCTGTATGTCAGATGAAAATAAAAACACTACATAGTTTACGAAGAGCCTGCCTGAAACTATACAATAAAGCAAATGCATGTATAGAATTGGCAACAAGAACCCCGCTGCCAAGTTTAAATAGTGGAAAATTAGCTGCACTTGATAGCAGTAGGTTGAATAAGGAAAATGAATTGGCAACACGAGTTTTCGGGGTGTGCATAGCTCAGTGGTTAACGCTTCTGACTTGCACATCGATGACGCGGGCTCGATCCCTGCTGAAGTCTAGCAAAAAGAAGTCTGATGAGGAGATGTGGTGATCTCCAAAATAGTTGCTATAACTTCCACCCCATAGACATTGTTGCTTTTTCCATTTTTCGTAATAAAATAATCGTGGTACAAAGCTCAATAAAAATATTAAAAAAAAAACACTTCTATTTCCTATGAACGTGCCCAGAGTTGTGAAAAATTCATTAATTTTTTGATGCATTAATGGTATTTAAAGCAATAATGTTAATGTAAAAAATTAATGCATTAATTTATGAAATTTAATGCAAATGAATATTTGAATGCATTAATTCTGAAAAATGCAATGCTAATGCAATTTTTTTTTCATTAAATTATCCAAGCTAATGCTAATGAAATAATTTTAATGCACTAAAATGTTTAATACTTTTGCTCGTTTGCATTATTAAAAACCATTAATTTTTTTCTAGTGAAATCTAAATAACCACTTTTGAAAGGACTTGGAATAATTACTAATAGTTTTTTCAGCTTCATTATATTATGTGTATTTTTAGAAAAATTCTTCTAAACATTGTTAGGTGTTTTATGAAAATAAGAGCCAATGTGCATGGAACTCAGAGTGCTTTTGTAGATTTTTATGTTGATTGTTGATGCATACCGATAACATATATTATGAGCCAAAAACGGACAGATAGCCAATTTAGCAGCGCATGTACACGGCTGAGGACCTATATATATATATATATATATATATATATATATATATATATATATATATATATATATATATATATATATATAT
>NW_016158762.1:104974-112520 GCF_001687245.7 Rhagoletis zephyria
ATATATATATATATATATATATATATATATATATATATATATATATATATATATATATATATATATATATATATGTAAGTGTTCGGCCGAGCTTCTCCTCCGATTTGTAGCGTGCGCCTTGATGTTGTCACACAAAGCGGAGGGACCTACAGTTTTACGCCGACTCCGAACGGCGATTGTGTTTTTATGAGAAGCTGTTTTTCATGGCAGAAAGGCTCAGGACCTACTCTGATCTAAATCAATCAATAAACCGTTTTTTAGTTCCATTTGACAATGTGTTTTTACCTATTTAACGACAAATGCCATTGAACTTGACTTAGTGAAAACCAGCCTTAACGTTCGTCACTATCTTTTTTGACCTTAAAATTCTACCCTCAACGTCAGCAAAGAGTTTTTACTTCAAAATAAAATTAGTTAATGGGTTTTTAATGCTTGTTATAATTTTAATACAATAACTTATTGTAATAGCATTCATTTAAACACTTTAATGTTAATACAAAAAAAAATCATTAGCATTATTTCTTCGGAATTAATGCATTGAAATTTTCATTTACATTAAATATCAAAAATTAATGCATTAATTTTTTCCATTTACATTAAAATGCTATGCCTTTCCATATGTAAAAAGTGACATCTGCAGATGCAAATACATATCGTGCAAAACCACTTTAAAGACAAGAGGACTTTGAGCTTATACATATGAACCAGTACAAAACCAGTTTTTTGTATAAATCTTTGCCATATAATTTAGATTAATTAAAATTAGTTGGTTGGTTACAACTTTTTAAACCTTTTACAATTAACTTTTAACACCTTATACTTACATCATTTGGATTGAAATAAAAAAAGGGAAAAATACACAAATGCTACGCCTGTGAAATATACAGTGTACGCTCGATTAGGTGAACTAATTAAAACCAGGCGGGTTCACATTCACGAATTTGTTCACTTTTATTAATTTTAAAATTAAGGCAAAAATATCCCGAAATCTTTCAATAAAATTCATCTTACATTCACAAGGATCGAGACCCGTTATGTACCTTCTCAAAAGAAATCAGTAATTTTTTTCTTCTTCTTCCTGTTACCTACTCCAGTTCCTTTATTCAGACCAGGGAACGGAGTTTAGGGCCTAAAATCCTATAAAAAAGGCAAAATAAATTAACGAAATAGGCTAGAAAAGACAAGATAAAATAGCGAGATAGGCAGGAATGGGCACTAGAAACCGCATAAAAGGCAAAAAAGGCACTAAAACAAGTAATTTTTAGCAAAAAAAAACGACTTAAAAAAAAAAATATATATATATATTTCATGATCGAATGATCGGATCTAAACCAAATTAGTATGGGACCACCCCTGAGACACTACCTTTCCGTTGCAAAAAGAATTATTGAAATCGGTTTACGTGGTGCAAAGTTATCTGGTAACATACATAAAAAAAAAAAAAAAAATATTCCGACGAACCGATAACCTCCTCCTTTTTTGGAAGTCGGTTAAAAAGACAAAAACCGAAAAATAATCAAAAAATACATTTATTTTAGAAATTTTTATTTCACAAGTAAAAAGTGAAAAACGATGAACTGGTTTCATTATATGAAAAATTTGTACTTTGAATCTTTCACTATTTTCTCCTTTCGAGTCTTGAACTCACAAAACTTTGATCCCAATAGTTGCCGTAACCACAAGATGCATTTTCAGCACTTTCATTAGATTTCCGCGAAGAAAAGCCTTGAATGTACCAAACTTGCGCTCGACGTGAGTTGATACAAGTGGCGCCCAATTTAAATAAGGAACGTTTAAAGCTTTCATATTATCAGAATTAAGGGCTATGTCCTGGTTTTTTACAATTAAAAGTAGAAAAGGCAGAAACTCTTTAGCAGAAAAAAGGCAAATTTCCATAAAATCCGTTCCCTGATTCAGACAATCTAAGATGTATGCTTCTTCTCCTAAGCCAAATACCCATATTTCCCAATAATACGGTACTCCCTGAATTCAGAAATTTCCAAATTTCATGTATCTGTTTTTATGAATATGTAAGCATTCATATACTTTGTAAATATGTATCCCAGTTGGGAAAACTAGGAATTTAGAGGCCTTCTGAGAGCTCTTATTTCGTATCTTTTGATGCGATTCTTTACTTACTTTCATTTTGTTTCCTTAGAAAGGAAAAATTTACTTGAAATAATAATTAAACAAATGCTTAAAATTTACTTCTTGATTTGTACAGATATAATCACACGTATAATTCACCAAAAACGCAATTGCATTGTCCTCTGCGTCACGCATATATACTTCTCAATGTTCCTTTTCTACCTCTATTAAACGCACCCACCATACAACACTGCGCTAGATAAAATTAGATAAAGCATAATTGAAATTGTTAGTTTTTCCGTTTTACTATAAAAGGTCCATTACAGGTATTTACTTGCAAACTCTGCAGCAGCAATCACCGCAAACACGATCGCAAGGATAACTCGTGCAAAATGCAAACAAACATAAAGTACTAGACATAGAAATGGCAACTTCAGCACTATCGAAAACAAACAACATAGTAGGTCCATTCAATAACTTTTCCAGTAAGTACTTGCAGCGAGTGCGTAAAAGAAAAATAGAGAGTAAAATTGAGAGGAAGAGAAAATTTTCAGAAAAAGTTATTGAACGCAAAACTAGTAAAAACTTGCAACTTAAGCCATTTTGACACTTTCTGACGGTTAAATTTTGGCGCACAATTTTCTTTTTAATTGATAATAGTTCCCATCGTCAAAAAAATAAAAAAATATACAATAGATTTAAATTTTTCATCCATATTTTCATTTCACTAATTATGTATCATCAAATCATCCTCTTAAACAGTTTGTTTACATTTGAATTTGAAACATAACCTTACTTTTTGACTCCTGCAAATTCCTGCGAGTAAAATTTTTACTTGCAAGAATTTGCACCTCTCTCGGGTTGTTACGCTCTCGAATTCGCTCCCTCTTGCAAATATTTTGGGTTATTGAATGCATTCCCAGTAAAAACTTGCAAGTACTAGCAGCAATTCGTAAAAATTTTTTGATATTGAATGGACCTAGTATAGGGAGACACACATTAAATTAGATAAATTCAAACACGTAAATATGTTGTAAAATCTGGCTTCCGAGTCAGAAGGGAAAAGAAGGCTATAAAACAGAAGAATTTTAAATCACTGTTAGAATACCTAATGGTGATTTTGTATTCGTTTTGATAGTGATTTGTAAAAATTTGTTCAGAGATTTTCGTGTTAAATTTAAATCAAGTGTTTTTTACATAATTTTATTTAACCCTTTCTTCTCTTTTGCTGTGACTTGGTGCGATAGGTATTTAATAATTATTTTTGCTGGTCAAAATACTGTAAATTAGATTATGAGGCTAATGTAATCAATGCAGGCTTAAAGGAACAAATACAGGTGTTCAAACAAACCCAAAACAAAACTGCCATAACCAACACAAGAAACACACTCATCCACTCAAACATACTCGTTTGCGTAGACAAACAGCTAAATAGAAATTAAACAAACGAATGCTGACCAGTGTTGCCGCAATGGTTTTTTATTTATTACTTATTTTATATGCAGAACTATACATCTATACACATGTATATATGTATATCCATGGCATATATGGCATCGTAAGATCAGATATCATAAAGTTACCCTACAAGAACAGTGATAGTCATTTGATTAAACATGTGTAACTCAATGGTGATGGAAATGTCCATCAAACACTCCCATCACGTTTTTAAGGCCAATGTGCAAAAAATGATGAAAACAAATGTATACATGTGATTTTTTATCATCGTTCAACTTATGGCCTTATTTAAAGGTATAATAAAAGGTAAGATAAATGAGAATGTGTTAGTTTCCATCACCCAATTCTTGTAGGGTATAGTCCCACAGCAAGCTTTTCTGTAGTGGTGGCAAACACATACAGCCGTGGTCCCATTTTCAGAATCGCAAATATTTTGCGTTTTACTTTTCAAATCGCATAATTACGTGCTCCAATATTCGCAAATCGGAAAATTTTTGCGGTTTCAAATCGGTTGCCGATGAGACGGTGGAATGAAAAGTAAATGGCAAAATTAACATAAATAACAAACTAGCTTAGTTTAAATTTATTTTTGATTATGCCCAATATATTTTGCGATACTTTTGGCGTCCTAAAATTAACTTTTTATGTTGATTTTATATGTTTAATTCACCCTCAGTAACTGAAGAGAACATTATAAGTTATGTGGCAATGCACGCAAACATTGACGCATCTGGCCTTGTATGTGGAAAACTAATTAAAAAAGATGCTTCTTTAAACTCTCTCAAAAAAGTTAATTTTAAAATTGGCATTGCTGTCTCGCTGAGTGAACGACTCTTGAGCCCTGAATTGTCGCCATCTGGAGTGAGAATACGCCCGTTTAAGTTTTTTATGAAGCCGGACGAATTGAACACAAAGGCATAGCTAAGCCATCAAAATGTTTTGAGTCACAAAAAGGTCGGCTTACACAGTGAATCAGCGATTACCCACAGCTCTACTCTTGCTTTGTACTACCAAAACGTTGGTGGCTTACGTACAAAAACAGCACAACTGCAACTTGCAGTGTCTCTTTGCGAATACGACATTGTAGTATTCACCGAAACTTGGTTACAAGAAGGAATCTCTTCTGCTGAACTATTTAATAGCAATTGTTGTGTATATCGGTATGACCGCTGCGCCTTAAAATCAAGGCACAAGAGAGGAGGTGGCGTACTCTTAGCGATAAATGTTGTTCTCTCTACTAAACATATAAAATTTGGTGCGGCGGGTTCCCTTTAAAACGAAATGTCCAAATAAAACGCGGAGTATCTCGGAATTCAGTTCCTTTTATTTAATTGACTTAAACTAATGTAGCTAAATATTCAGGCGCGGGTTTTTACTAATATAAAAATGCGGGTAATACTAGCGAAAAGTTACTGAGCGGCGGCGAACGTGCAAGCGGGAGAATACCAAAACGAAAACTAAAACTTAAGCGAGAGATTAATAAGATCTTATAAGCTAGTTATAGTTCAGTGTTACGAACAAAGAAAAAAGAGGAATATCAGATTACAATCGCTACTTTTGTGTAGACTTGTGCATTAACCCTTATGTCGTAAACAACCATACCAAAACCTTACAATTAGCGTAAGTGAACCCAACATACCGCCGCCCTTGAACTAGCCGTGATAAGTTCAACATTTAAATTACAATTATAGTATGGAAAATTAAGAAAATTAACTAACAATGCAAAAAATACTAAAAGGCATGACTTAATGCCTATGTGCATATTTCACGTCTACGGATCTTCTTCGCAGAACAAGTCGCCTTTCGTCGGCAGAACACAAAGTTTCACGATTGGTCTAACCAAATCGCCATTTGGCGTCTTCAAAGTGACCACTCGTACGAGTCCATCTGTACCGGGGTGGCATTTTATAACTCTTGCCAGCGTCCACTTTGTCGGCGGAGTAGGCTCGTTGAAAATTGCGACCACATCGCCTTCTCCGACATTGCGTGAAGAACGAAACCACTTGGAGCGACGCTGTAAACTGACAAGGTACTCGTCTCGCCATCGTCGCCAGAAATGCTGTCTTATAGCAGAGATCGCTTGCCATCGCTGACGAAGACTGCCACAGAACCCTTGACCCTCAGGTTCTGGGAGTGATTTGAGCGGTTCACCGACCAGGAAATGACCGGGAGTTAAGACTTCTAGGTCATCAGCAGATGTAGAGTTGTCGCAGAGCGGGCGGGAGTTTACGCAAGCTTCTACTTTTCTACTTCTGTCAACAGCGTGTAGAACTCTTCATAAGACAGAAGAGTTTCACCCAGTACGCGTTTAAGGTGATACTTTATTCGCTTGATACCAGTTTCCCAGTAACCTCCCATGTGAGGCGCAGACGGGGGATTGAAACGCCACTCGATTTTGGAGTCCGCGAAAAATGAACGGAGTCGGGTATCGGCCATGCACTTTTGAAAGGCAATCCGCAGCTCCTTCTCGGCGCCAACAAAATTTGTGCCATTGTCGGACGACATAAACTTGCAATAACCTCTGCGGTTTATGAACCTCTTGAAAGCATTAAGAAACCCTAGTGTTGACAGGTCTCCAACAAATTCTAAATGCATTGCGCCAGTACACATACATACGAATGAGCATACGTAGCCTTTGGTAGCCTTCGCTCCTCTCCCATGGGTGAATTTGTATTTGTAGGGCCCAGCAAAATCGACGGCGGTGCGTGTAAAACAACGGGCATACGTAGTTCGAGCTGCGGGCAAGTCTCCCATAGACTGTGTGGCGAGATTGCGATTCAACAGGGTGCATTTCACGCATTTGTGGTAAATGCTGCGAATTAAGCTGCGGGCGCCAATAACCCAATATCGGCGTTGCAGGACTGTCTGCATAATGCGGGGCCCAGCGTGTAGTGTGAACTCGTGTATTTCACGGATGATCAACTTCGCAAGCGGAGAATTCTTTGGCAAGACGATGGGGTGCTTCACGTCAGGGGTTACTTCAGCATTCTTCAGTCTGCCGCCAACGCGCAAGACGCCTTTTTCGTCCAGATATGGTTGCAAACGCAAACGACTGCTACGAAGCGGAATCGGCCTTTTTGCGCTGCAAAGAGAAATTTCGTTAGGAAAATATAATGTTTGCGTATACCTGATCAAGTGCAGCTCAGATTCGGCTATCTCTTTACAACTAGGAGGACCAAATAGCTTAGCAGCGTTGAGTCGAGTACTAGCTCGAGCGTTGACGAAAAATCTCAAAACGTAAGCGATAATACGGCGCAGCTTCGAATACGCCGAAAACCTCGTGAGTATCGACCAATGCTCGTTGGAAGTCGTGATGTGAGCAGAAACCTTGCTCCGAACACCCAAATCGGTCGTGTGATGCTTTGGTGATGTTTGCTTCCAGAACTGGTCTGGACCCTTCAGGAATTCAGGACCAGTCCACCAAAGCTGTTGACGCAGTAGCTCAGACGGGGTTATACCTCGCGAGGCACAATCTGCTGGATTCAACTCTGAGCGAACATGGTTCCAGCACTCTGGAGGCAGGGTTTCTTGAACGTCAGCCACGCGGTTTGCGACGATGGTAATCCATCTGCTAGGATGAGCTTGTAGCCACGCCAACGTGATGGTGGAGTCTGTCCATGCATACAGCGGATAGCGGAGATCACCCAAACTATGCAGAACGCTTCGTGCTAGTTTAGCGGCTAAATGCGCAGCGCATAGCTCTAGTCGCGGCAATGTTGTTGTTTTGAGCGGTGCTACCTTGGTTTTTGATGAAATCAGCGCGACGGTGGCACTGCCGTCAATTTGCACGGTGCGTGCGTACATAACAGCGGCGTACGCGCGTTCAGACGCGTCAGCGAATATATGAAGCTCTGTGAGCGACCGAGTCGTTCCTAGACCAAGCCAGCGACAAATCTTTAAATTTGAAAGTAGCTTCAGCTCCGATCGATGCACCAACCATTTTGTTGCAAGGGAGTCAGGAATAAGGTCATCCCAACCAACGTTATGGCGCCAGATCTCC
>NW_016158763.1:0-9601 GCF_001687245.7 Rhagoletis zephyria
GAAGTACGAATAGTGGGTAGTGAACACTTCCACTATTCAAGAACAGGGACATAGTTGTACAAGAGAAGAATGTGAAAATAAAGCACAGTAAGAATTTAAATCGGAGCCAAGTAGTCTTTTTATTTCTTATAAGTGAACCCGTCGCTGAGTTTTACCCCAGCTATAAGCCCGAAGACTGGGTTCGGTACAATGTCAGTGATATTAATTCCATTGACATTATTGCACGTCACCTAACTTCTTATCTTGAGATGTGCTAAGTTATATTTGTACATTTGGATTATATAGAACTAAGGGTGTTTAGTTTTTGTAAGCTAGGACTGCCGCTTCATGTAGCTCAGCAGCCGGATTCCAACTTTATCTCTAAAATGCTTTAATATGCTAAAGTGCTAAAGCTAAAAATGTATCCGAATTTTTGGCGATCTCCAAAAATTGCGATTCTGTCCTTACTGTCGCAAAAAATTTCCTACCCTAAATTTGAGTACTTTATCTGGCCGCTAGGGACACGAATTTCGTTACGATACCATACCATATCGATGCTTTTGGCATTCGATACCAATATTTCCTCCTCGATAGTTTTAAAACGATATTTTTTGGAATCGAGTACCAGAACCCTAGTGTAGTATCGAATGTCATAAACTCACATTACAAGGATAATGTTATTAACCAAGGCGCATCAATACAAGGTGGTGTTGATTGATCAGCTGGTTGCATATTTTTTTCTCTACACTAGTAGAGGAGAATGTCATGCAAGACGAAGCGGCGCAACTTTAGGATGTCAACAAAAGATAATGATGAAAATTAACTCCTATGCCCTTTCGTTTTGACATCCTCCTGTACCAAAAAACAATAAAACAATACACGGGAATTTTACTTATATGCAATAAACACCACCTTGTATGGATGCGCCTTGGTTATTAACAATTCTTCCCGATATAAATTGGGCTTTTAGAGCAGAAATGTGTAATATAGTTAGGATTGCATGTGGTGGAATTTGAACCCGCATCCTCGGTGTTTTAAGAGAACACCTCAATATCTACGTGTTGTTACACAATATGTTAGTATTAGACCGAGATTCTCCTCCGATTTGTCATTATAAAAATATTACAAGGTAAATTCATTCTCTCATTTCGTCGGCCATGATTTTTTTCTGACGTTTGCCAACATTTTAAAATCATATAAAATTGAAAATAAAAAAATTAAATTGTTCACAATTGTTGTTGTTTGAGATTGAAAATGAGAATGTGTGTGTGAGTTTGAGTTTTGATTTTAAAATTATATTGTTGGCAAACGTCAGACTGCCTCTCAATGGTTTTACCTTGTTATGTTTTTATCATGCGATTTGTCAAGTGCGCCTTAAGTTCTGAACACATTAAAAACGACCAGCTACGGGCCACAGCTTCCAGTTTTTTATCTTCATTGTATAAACGCTTTGTCGATGGCGACATGATTTTTTTGAGTGCGTCGGCGTCACCATGAATTTGTACGAGTTTGACATAAAAGAAGAGGAAGGACCTTATCTGTCGCTGGAAAAATAGAGATAGATCTAATCTGGCCACAACCACAGTCGTCGCGTAGCCCGGTCGGCGCCAAAATAATTAATAATAATCTACATAATTTGACAGCTATGGTCCATAGCTCGTCGTTTTCATTGTGTTCGGGCTATTAATGTTGTGGCACAAAAGGGGTCCCTACAGTTTTATGTCGACTTTGAGCGGCTATTTTGTTTTAATGGGAAGCTGTTTTCCATTTTCAAGTTTTGAGGACTTCTAATCATTACACCACTGCGGCCTATATACGAGACCTATATTCATATAAATTTTTAGGATTTTGGTATCGATATTTGGAATATCGAGTCTTTTTATTCCGATATTAATGGGTACCCGATATTTTTAAAGCGATACTTTAAATGAGTACCATATCGATACTTTCTGTTCGATATCGTGTCCCTACTGGCCGCAAGTGGCGCTGTGCAGTAACATCAGCTTTCAAATATGTCTCCATTTTAATGGTGATAAATAATGGGAATATATACTACGTTTACATTGGTTATTTCGCGAATAAAAATAAATTGCAAATACCTAACTCAATGTTTCTATCATGATACAAATATTTAAAGGTAGTTTCACTTCTCCTTGTTAGCCGCCATTGCTCCCATATTCCCATAGCTACCATATTCTTTGACAAAAGTAAAAAAGTGATTGATTACCAACTTCAAAAAAAAAATATAATTATTGAAAACAAATTAAAGCTTTTAGCGATAGTGAGTATAAAACGGAAGGTAGTGGAAATATTACATGGTATTCACATAAAATATGCATTTACTGTAGTTAACTTTTTTATTGTTTTTTTAGTAAGATGAGCTGCATATTTAGGAGCTGCAAAAATAACAGAAGAAATTGCGGAAAAACTAACATGACAGTTTTTTCGACTCGCTGGCGGTACTATATATGAGGGAAAATGGATATCCGCGTGCATGATAACTGAAAATGCGTTACCAAAAGTATCGTTTGTTTGTTCCGAGCACTTTCGCGCGAAAGATTTCAACCGGAGGAACGGATGCGCCCAATTAGAGCGAAACGCGATACCAGTAGGAGTAGAGTGAGTATGCTTCCCTAGAAGCCGAAATAAAGCAACATCCTACTTACTTTCTTAAAGGGCCAACTGCATATAATATAAAATGTAAAAGATAATGCTACATTTTTGGTGTGCCTTACATTTATAGCAATTTAAATCAATACGCAGCTCTTTTAATACGAACAATCATATATTTACCTTGTGTGTTACAACTTACTTTTTAATAAAATAAAAATTCCTTAAAAAAATATTAAAATTTCCAAAATAATTATTTGATTAGGTGGCAGGGCTACTTCAACAATTAACGAAAAGTAGAAACGTCAGTAAGCACAGTTTATCTAAAAAAAATTAAAAGTGAAACTACCTTCTTTTTTTGTATCATGGTTTCTAAGACGGTGAAAACTTCTTTTTCAATATTGCCTTATTATAAAAAAAGTCGTGAGTACTAGGTAGAACTGCAAAACTATCAATGGAACTATCGATAGTTTACAATTTCAGATCAATTAAAAATTAAAATAATTATCGAACGGTGGCATTCCTATTTATCAAGAAAGTCTAATTCAAAGAATTTAGGACTGGCAATTGGCTCGTGTATGGAATACTAAAAATTTATCAAATATATGATTAGTTTCCTTGAGTGAAAGAAGAGAGTTCACTCATGTATTATTTCTTGGAGCTTTTCGGCCGGTTTGTTCAAAATAAAAATTCGATTTTTTTCTCCTTTTCTCCTTTTGCTCCCCATATACAACAAATCTCAAACAATGCAAATATACTTAGTAAACTTATACGATACTATCGATAGTTTATATTTTATTTATCTCTAAACAATAGTATATATAGTTTTCTTTAAAAAATGGAAAATTTCGAATGGTATGACTATCGCGCTTTCACTCAACAGCACCTGGGTTCAAACCCTGGTCAAAGCAACATCGCAAAAATTATAGAAAAAAGGTTTTCTCTTACAGCGGTCGTCCCCCGGCAGGCAATAGCAAACCTCGAGTGTATTTCTGCCATGAAAAACAGCTTCTCATAAAAATACAATCGCCATTCGGAGTCGGCCTAAAACTATAGGTCCCTCCGCTTTGTGTGACAACATCAAGGCCACAAGTCGGAGGAGAAGCTCGGCCAAACACTAACATATGTGTAAGCGCCAATCTATTAGGTTGCAAACAGAGTGGAAGCGAAGCCGAAGACCAAGATGAAGACGAAGCCGAAGACGAATTGCTTGCGTTGCGGGCAAGCTGGCGAGTGTACATAGTGGAAGATGAATGATATGAAGATTTGTTTCTAAGTAAAACCCTTTTTTTTAGATAAAATCAAAAGAAAATAAAGAAAAAACAGCAATTCATGAAATAATTTGTATAGGATTTCGCCACTTGTATTATGTGTTACGGCAAGACGGACAGACATTTTTCGAATATACAAGAATGCCAATTAATACGTTTGATTACATTTTGCCAAAAATGTAGCCAATTTCTTAAAAAACGCGTTTTTTCACAATTGCAAAGAGTTAAATAAATTGTAAACAACTCATCACAGCAAGCGATTCGTCTTTGAAAACAGTACCGCACTGTTTCAAGCTGACCGCTTGCGCAACGTCTTCATCTTCGTCTCCGTCTTTGCTTGCACTGTGATCACTTTCATATGTTTACTACTGCACTGTTTTTCGTCTTCGTCTTCGTCTTCATCTTCGTCTTCGGCTTCGCTTACACTCTGCAACCTTACTGCCATCCCTAAATTGGCGCGTCAAGCGCCAAGCAACTGTCAAAAATACTCATTCCCATACAATTTGTATGAAGCATCCCATAATAACGCGGCGCTTACGCCGAGCAAATGGAATTTTCATTTTTGACAGGGCGTTACGTGTTGAAGTTGGATGCAGAAGACGGAAAGAAAGAGAAAGGACAAACAAGTGAAAGAGGAAACGAGAATAAAAACGAGAGGACCTGAGAAAACGTCAAAAATTACGACGCGTTAATTTGGGGATAGCGCGCGCTGACACTCGTTGACAATGGATAATGTAACGCTTAGCGCTCCAATTTAGGGACGGCAGTTATTCTTATTATGGCTGTCGATAGTTTTGCAGCTCTATTTCTAGGTACTCATGAAATTTAATGTGTAAACACATGCGCACGGCAAAGCATAAAAGTACGTTTACAGTTAAATATAATCTAAATCAAAGCACGTTAGCTGTCAAATTGGTAGTGCTTGTTATTCTCCCAACTCGAGGAAAAGTTAAGCTTCTTCTCTGTGCCACCATGGTCACTTTTTTCTGCTACACATATTAGGAGCGTTCCTTATCTCCCAGAAATAGTCAGAAAAAGTCCGAAGTAGTCAGATTTAGTCCAAAAAGCGTTCCTTAACTCGGAACTGACAGCAAAAATGAGAGAGCAACACTCAGTGAGAGTGACTCTCATCAGTCCGAAGTAGTCAGAAGAATTTTTTCTGGCAAAATCCTGAAAAGTTGCAAACTCAACTGAATTTAAATTAACGGAAATTAAAGAATACGCAAAAAGTGAGAATAATCTAAAAAGTAAAAAAAGTGAATTGAAATTGGAAGGAGGCAAAAAATAATTGATATAGTAAGTGTTTATTGTGCTTGTGCTTATGTGAATGTGTTTTGTACATACAATTCCATTCTTATTATACCCGAGCGCACTTGTGCACAAGGGTATATTAATTTTGTTCACATAACGGTTGTTTGTAACAGCCAAAACGAATCGAGATAGATATAGACAAATGTATACATAAATGATCAGAATGAAAAAAGAAATCGATTAAGCCATGTCTGTCTGTCCGTCTGTCCGTCCGTCCTTGTACACGATATTGGTATTGAAAATGGGCGAAATCGGACTGTAAACACGCCCACTTCCCATATAACGGTACTTTCCAGAAATACGAAAACTGCGATATTTTAGGAACTACTGAAGATAATTCACTAAAAATTGATATTTACAATAATTTTTAGACGAGAAATAAGAATATTATAAATTTTTGGAAAACGGGCGTAGCCACGCCCACTTATGGTTACATGTGTGTATCTTGGTAAACGATTCACCAATTTCTTCCAAACTTGGCGCAGTTGTTGGCCTTGATACAGCATACTTAATGGCCGAGAATTTAAAAAATCGGACAATAACCACCCATATAACGGTAATTTATAGAAATACAAAATCTTCGATAAATCATTAAATATTAAAGCTAATTTATTGAAAATTGATGCTTGCAACAATTCTTTAACAAGAAATACGTTTATGGTAAAATTTTGGAAAACGGGCGTGGCACCGCCCACTTATAATCACATATATGTGTCTCGGTAACCGTTAAACCAATTTGTACCAAACTCGGTATTTTTATTGTGCTTGCCACATTAAATTATTGAAATCGGACTAAAATTACGGCCGCTAATTTAATCATAATTGATACACCCCGGCTTACCATGTAGCGGTAGCCTTCGGAAAGGTGAAAAAACATTTATTTAATACTTGCGCCGGGTATTTAATGTTCGGCTCCGCCCGAACTTAGACTTTCTTACTTGTTTGACGTTAGCTTTGTTGTTGCCATTCTTTGGACTAAAAATTTGGTTTTTTGCGTTCCTTTACTTTTTCTGTTATTCTCTTTTAGTTAGCTCATTTTGCTTACGCTCTGGCATTTTGACACTTTTCAGATTTTAGCCCAAAAAGATAAGGAATGAACCTATTATGCTATTTAAATATATTTAGGATCATAAGGTTGACGGTGACATCTAGCTGTCGAGTTAGGAGTCAACTACAAATAACCATGATTCAATAATACTGAATACTAATATTGAATCATGACAAATAACTACATGGCAATGACCAGTAAGCAAGCACAAATAGCATCACTGATCGGACAGTAAGGCAACCCAATACTCTTGCCTAATAAACGAACGGATACATTTTGAATCAGTCTTTACAAAATACTTGCGACCACAGTATTTACAGTAACAAACCTTTTCGCAGTTTTTCACCAATTGGTCCCCGATGAGTACTTTTGGGTTGTGTGCAGCGTTTTTGTTTTGCGCGCACGGCAACGCTTACTGTGGAGAATTTCGCCTCATGATTAGAAAAAGGTCTTTTCGAGGATAAAATATATACAATTGTGTTATTTATGAACAAAATGTAAGTTAAGTATAGTATCAATGCTTAATTAAGAATAATATCAATAGTTTATAATTAACGCTTGTGTTTCTATAAATTGGAAACTCACATCGTATTTTTATTAAAAAACGTGAATTTTGTGAATTTATCAAGAAAAACTCTAAATTTCCCAATATATTTAAGTCTTTATTCCAAACAAAAAAACAAGGTTTGTTTAGTTATAGAGACATCCGCCAAGACAGCTCATTAAGCACACCCAAGTTTGACCGGAACTCGTCAAAAATACTAAACATCAAAGTAAAGAATGTCACAAATATGAATCATACACACATACAATTGCAATTGCTATGAATTGCTACCGTATAAATTCAAGACACGCATTTGCTTATGGTGGTCATAAGTTCAACCAACACATTCAATGGTCCATTACCCGGCGCTGCTCCAATATGATGAGTAGATTCTAGTGAGCCTCACAAGCCACTGCCTCTGGTTACAAGCTGGATATCTGAATATTGGAAAATAAATAGCAATTATCTTTTTAAAATCATAAGAAAAGTGTTTGTTTACAAAATTGCCTGTGCCAATCTGCCTTAGTATGGTTGTTGCTCCCTTTCGTACCACAGTAATTTTTTATGTAACTCTGAATCAGCAAAATTCATGCTCCTTCTCTTTATCAACCCTGATCACATTTTACCCCCGAGGAGTACTCAAAAAGGTTTATAACGCTCCACCACCTCGCCGATAATTATAAAATATACAGTAAGTACATAAAATATAAATCGAGTGATCGCCTTGTGTTAATTTGAAACATAACTTAAAGTGTTAAACTTACTATTTAACTTAAACATAACTGAACTTAAATCTAGTGCTTAAATCTAATATTAATATTCTAAACTATAACTATTAATTAATGAATTGTGTAATTAAATAAACAGTGTCGGGTATTTAATCAGGGGTGAAGTAGTCAGTATTCCCCAGTGGTGTCAGAAGTGAAAGGTAATGAAAAATGTTAAACTAAAATTTTTGAAAAGAATTTAAAGTAAATTGTAAATTACAATTTTACAAAAAGAAGTTATGAAAAAAAATTAAAGATATCTACAAATTGTGAAAGTTAACATAATCTGAAGAAAAAGAATTGGTTAAATTAAAAATTGAAAAGTTTTTAATAGAAAAAGTAACTAATGAACATAAAATTTGAAAATTTTTAGAAGAAAAGGGATTTCCTAAATTTGAATGTGAAAAAATTTTTAAAGAAAAAGAAAGCACTAGTTGTGAAAATCGGAAAAATTTAAAAGAAAAAGAAATGAATTGCGTTGAAAGTTTGAAGAAAAGATTTAATGTGGAATTTAAGAGAAAATTCTTAAAGAAATCCAAATAATAGAAAAGAAAAGTTTGTGCAGTCGTTGGTGAGTGGTGGTGCGGAAAATTTGCACCAGCAGATAAGAAGCGTGTGCTGTTTTTCCCACAAGTGGAAAATTTTGGTGGAACTAACCACTGTGCGAGTACCTACTGTAGTAGGCCGGGCATTGCTTTTAGCGTGCGAAAGAGTACAGCTGCAGATTTGATGAGCAAATTGCGATGTGCTAAAAATAGTGGCGTACGAAGAGATTGTAAATACGCGGTAAATAGGTGTGTAAGAACACATTTACAAGAGTGGGTGCCGGCATACCCCGAGTATACGGTACGTGGAAAATTATTTTGCGAACTTGTGCATACAGTGTAGTGGACAATTTTTATCGGTTCCATTTGCTGAAAAAAGTGCTCGTTATCTTGTGGTTTGGAAGCAGGTACGCGAGTGGACATTTAGTGTCTTAGTCGAAATAGGCGAAAAAAGACCAAGAGGGTCATATAGTTAGGGCTGCCAGATATCTCCGTCGCCAAACCGGGACACTTTAGTAAATCTAACACAACAACACCAACCCCCGCTTCGGCCTCCCCCGCTCCCTTTCCTTTCCTTTAGACAAAAATTACTTACTTATGAAAGTATGTAGTAAAATTTTATTTTGACAAGACAAAAACAAAAACATAAAAAGATGAGGTAATTTCAACGTACACCAACAAAACAAAACAACTTATCACAACGAAAGTTCAAAATAAACATACAGGGCCGCCCAAAATTATTGGCACAGAGAATTTTTCACAATGCATGCAACATTTTTTGGTTTTAGTTTTTTATAAAAATACAGTTTATACTATATCAAAAAATATAAAAATAAAATTTCTAAACTTTATATAAAACTCGGAAAATTTCAATAAATCTGTATACAAAAGTCTTGTAGCCCAAAATTTTAGATGATTTTTGATAATTTTTTTTGCTAACTTTTTCTTCCATACAAACTATGTTCGACAATTCTGTTTGTATGGAAGACACTGTCAGCAGACGCAAAATTGCTAAAGACTTGCATTTTATTAATTTGCTAAAAGCTACATTTTCAAAGATTTCTAAAAGAGCAAATGAAAGATTCTCTAAGCTAATAATTTTCTACGGCACTGTATTTATAAGTACACTAGCTTTCATGAAAAAACAATTTAAGTACAAGATAATATTAAAAAATCAGTCATATTTTTCTGTTGCTCTGAATTTGTTTCACAACTTCTGACTTTTCCTTAATATAATTGTAAAACTCTGTACTAGGGCTGTGCGATTATTCGATTACTCGAGCAAGTTGGTTCATCAGTTATTCGGTTAATCGGTTACTGGAGTAATCAGAATTTTTATTACTCAAAACGATGATTAATAGACTAACTTGAAATATGATTACTCAAAAAAATTAATTTTGCTCGTGCTAGGAGTGCAATGGAGTATAGTCGTTGCGCTGGGTATGCAGTTACAGTTGCATGGCTATACTCAATCCCGACTCTTGCGTCCTCGTTCGCGCACTCTGGGCAACGTGAGCAACCCATGT
>NW_016158763.1:10381-48100 GCF_001687245.7 Rhagoletis zephyria
CGGCGAGTACCGCAGACGATGGAACGATGAGCTGTATGAGCTTTACAACGATATGGACATAGTGCAGCGAATTAAAATACAGCGGCTCCGCTGGCTTGGTCATGTCGTTCGAATGGACACCGACGCTCCAGCTCTGAAAGTATTCAACTCGGAACCCGCTGGTGGTAGCAGAGGAAGAGGGAGGCCCCCACTGCGATGGAAAGATCAGGTGGAGACGGGCTTGGCTTCACTTGGCGTTTCCAATTGGCGTCAGTTGGCACAGAGGAGAAACGACTGGCGTGCTTTGCTGAACTCGGCCAAAATCGCTAAGGCGGTTACAGCGCCAAAAAAGAAGAAGAAGAAGCTAGCGAAATAGCTTGTGGTACCACAGTGGTACATTCTGTTTAGCCAGTTAGTCCCTTGAGATGAAATAAGAGAAACAATTTATCTACAAATGACAAGTCTTCTGTGAAAGCGGGAAGGAATTTATACTTTCTTTTGGCGGGGTAAGTAAAACACTATAAACACACATTTTTATATTCTATAAACTTCGTCGCGAAAACTTACACTGGATGTAAACCACGCACGAACAACAAACGAGCATCACAAATCCAGAAGAGCTAATGAGCATCAGGAAAGGCACTTTGCACTTAAAGTTATGTATTGCGGGTATATCGATCATCAAATATTTCTGTGCAAAGTTCAACTATATGGAGATGTAATTATTTCACAAATGGCATTGGTAAAGATTTTTGAACTTTTATTCAATTTAAAATCTAGACACTTAAACGAACCCCGGGGCATTTTAAGTGGTGCGCAAGTTGAGAAACTCGATCCGTTGTGAAAGTTGAGCGAGTGGTGTCACCTCTCCTGGTTAGAGGAGGGTGCCCGCAAGTGAGGCGAGTAAGACGTGTGAGATGAGCAAGACGGAGCATGATGGTATGAAGTGTGCATGTTGAACTGGAGATGAATGTGGAGAGCAGTAGTCGTGTAAGTCGTTCTAGTGTGAGTTGAGTCAGTTAAGTGGATCAGGGTGAGTTGAGCCAATCGAGCAAATCTCGCCGGCGAGCATAACTCCGGTCTGTTCATGGGTACGGCCCCTTCGGGGAGTATCGTGGTGGCTGTAGTTTAATACCTAAATGCGGGTAGAACTCGCAGGGGTTCAATGTGGAGTTGCATTGCAACCGGGTGTCGGGACCCAAAGACCGGCAGAAATTTTAGGTAGGTTTCGGCCTTACCAAGGTGACCAGTGTGTCCACCACACACTGCCGATTGGAACTGAAGTGCTTGCATTTCAGGGCAGTGATTAAGGCAAAAATTAATCCGTTGTGCTAAGTGCGGGCACCGTGATTAAAGCCTTTTGGCAGGTAATCACGTAAAGCCTATTTGCATCTGTAGTATAACGGCGCCTTCCGGATACCTGTCCGCCCCCGGGAGTAACGGTGGACTTGTTGCGGCATGGGGCTCTGCCGTGGTCGACCGTTTTTTCCCCTTTGCCTTGGTCCGGCCGCCGAAAGGCTTCTGCTTAGTAGGCGGTTAAAGAACCAGATGATGATGAACGTAACAAAAGAAGCCTCGGAATCCTGAACGGGTAGTGCCGCCGCTGGACACGGCGAAGCTAAGTCCAATAAACCCACCATCTCGGGAACCGCATCGACGGCGCCGAAGACAGGGCCTACACGGCCCAAACAGATTCGGCCCTCCGCAGAATCTGGAGGGAATGCTAAGCCCCCAGAGGCCATCTCCACGGTTGGACATCTGTGGCCCGGGGAAGACTTAGTTGCTGTTCACAGGGATGAAATCCCTAACAGGCCGCGAGCCTGGGCCTGGGTCCCAGCTGAACCACCAAAGCCGGAGGAGATTCTTGACTTTATCCGACTGGGCAACGAAGGACTGCCCACAAGTGATTGGAAGATAGTCCGAGTTGGCGAGACCAAGGGGAAGCAGCGTTTTGTTGGCTTTGTCATCAACGATGCTTCCGTCCCAGTTCTCGAGGGTTGTGGTGGAGTAATAAGCTACGGCTTTTACTCCATCACGGTAAAAATCCACAGGAAATCGGACCAACAAGGGGAGGAGGCGGGCAACGCCTCGAGCGGACCCGCTCCTCCCGATAACTCTACCGACGAAGGGGCCAACAACACAGGCAACGCCTCGAGCGGACCTGGCGCCTCTGAGTCGGCATCGGTGGCAGATAGCGCGGGGTCTACAGGAAACACAACGAGTGGACCTGGGTACCTACCAACGGGTGTACCCGATACCGCGTCGGATACTGAGAGCGACACGAGCTCAGTATCTGCCTACGTAGGGTCGATATACAGCCGGTGGGAAATACTGAATAAGGACCGGCTTCTGGACTCCGAACTGGAGGAGGAGGTTAATGACGTCACAGTCATTGCCGCCGCCGAACGGGAGGAGCTAGAAGCGATGGACATCACCGACTCTTAGGATGGTCCAGATCCTACAAATTAATCTGAACCATTCCAAGGCAGTCTCGGCTGCCCTTCTTGTTCGCCNACAGGAAACACAACGAGTGGACCTGGGGACCTACCAACGGGTGTACCCGATACCGCGTCGGATACTGAGAGCGACACGAGCTCAGTATCTGCCTACGTAGGGTCGGTATACAGCCGGTGGGCAATGCTGAATGAGGACCAGCTTCTGGACTCCGAACTGGAGGAGGAGGTTAATGACGTCACAGTCATTGCCGCCGCCGAACGGGAGGAGCTAGAAGCGATGGACATCACCGACTCTTAGGATGGTCCAGATCCTACAAATTAATCTGAACCATTCCAAGGCATTCTCGGCTGCCCTTCTTGTTCGCCTCAGCAAGAGAGCTGAGGACTTGATTCTAGTACTTATAAGTAATCTAGGTTTCACGAAAAAAAAAATAAATACAAGGTAACATTAAAATATCAGTCATTTGTTTCGTTGCTGTGAGCTTGTTTCAAAACTTCCGGCTCTTGCTATATTTGTAAAACTCTGTGCATGTCATTTTAACGTATTTAGGTACATACTTATATTAAGCATCAACTATTGCTTATGCAAAACGTGCTACATTTAAAAAAAAAATTCGCATATGAAAGAGCACCAACCCAACTCATAATAATTTAAGTATACAAATTTTAGTATTTAGTATAGAAATATTCAATTGAAATACGCCAATATTAAAATGAAGCGCTTTGCACTTAACGGATGCTTTTTCATAATTAAGTTGAAAAAAAATTTATTTAAATTCCATGCTGTCTGTAATGGGATTTGAACCCTGACGCTCTGGAAATTAGCAAATTGTGGCAAGCATCTTCGTGCACTCAGCTACAGCCAGACATGTAAATGTGCATTCAAATGTTCAGTTTGATTCAACACCACGTGTGCGTGGTATGAAAGTATTGTTTTTAAGTACGAACATTTCAAAACGATAATCAAATAAAAAATATTCATGTTTACTATGCGTTATTTCCCCCAGTAAATTCATAAAATTTTTCTTAATATTACAACGCGTTTTTTCTCTCAGCGTAGTCATTTCTAAGCAAAATTTGTGCAATCAAATCGAAAACCGGGGCACTTAAATTAAACCCGGGACATTTTAAGGTTGGACCGGGACACCGGGACAAATAGTCTAAAACCGGGACATGTCCGGGAAAACCGGGACGTCTGGCAGCCCTACACACAAAGCGCATACTTTCATGCGATTTTCTTTATGATCGCATTTGTGTTCTGGATGTACAATAGTCATTATTTCCTGACAGAAGAGTACATAAATACCAAAATAAATCTCATACAAGCTTTGAATTTATTTACTTATTATGAGGAGTACCGTTGGCCTAAGTTAGAGCATTTTTATTTCTTGCACAAGCGCAGTGCGACTTGCCTGCGCTACTTGCTTATAGCAACAAACTTTTAATAAAAAATTACTACCGTATTATATAGCATACAATATTGTATACATACATACATATATTGCGATATTGAAAGTGTTTGTAATGAGAAAGTTCACGCTACAGAAAAAGGTAATTGTGGTGTTTTATCTAAGTTGTATACCGGTAGCGCCCAATAAATCTCGATCAATTATTCTTTCGGTAGGAAAAAATGAAAATGTTTCACATTGATTTGATCCGTTTTAGTGAGTTAAAAAAGGGGAACAGATTTGTATGAGATTTCTTTTCGTATAAATATGCTCTAATTATCGAGAAGTACGCCTTCCTCTTTTGCAAATATATACTATCAGAAGTATATAAAATGTGGATATCTTTAAAACAGGAGCAGCTAGGATTTCAATTTAAGCGGATTCTTAACCTTAAGATATCAACAAATACAACCCTGCTTTCAGATTTTGTCGACATTTTTATGCAACCTATCTTCGCTTCCTGCCCACCGTGGATATAGATATATTGTATTTTATCAAGCTGACTTTTTATTCATTTTCTTTTTCAAGAAGTATATGAGCCATTATTTTTTTAAATCGGACGAATTTCGTAAAAAAAATGATATCATGTCTCCGATTCTCTTCAAATTTTTTTTGAAATAAGCTTACACGTATTCGAGGAAATTTTTTTTTCGGAGATATGATCTGTCAAAGTTTTGATTTTTTCGTGATTCTGACTAATCATATACTTCTTCAAATCGTTATATCTCGCACTCTGCTCATCATACAGACTTAATCTTTAATTATATAAGATGGCCTTGATTGTCTTAAAGATAACTTAGCTATTAAAAGTTGAACTTTTTGAATTTGATTTGCGTAGTAAAGACCAGGCAATTAGGGATTGAAAATCATACCATCGTAATCCTTGTGTGATTCTGTATAAAAAACATGGTTAAAAAATTTGCCTTTGAGTGAAAGATTTTTTCTAATTTGTTTTCGAAAACTTATGATGGGATATATTTAACAAGGTCTTAAAAATCGGGGCTTTGCAAGAACTTAAATTTTATTGCGGATTCCGATAGAATACCTTTCCAGAAGTAACATTTGTACGGCAAGATTTCTCTTCAAGGCGACAGACCCCTAGAAATGGGCGTATCAATTATATATAATAATATATAGGACTAAAGTAAGAAAAACGCAGATTTTATTGCAGATTTCGGCAGAATATCCCTGCGTTAACAGAATTTACTGTCAATTTAGGCAGAATATCTTTATTGCGGAATAGTTGTCTCTGCATATTCTATGTCTGTAAAAAAAATATTATGAAATGATAAAAGCGTATTAAAATAATAAAAGCAGCAATTTTTTCTCGACACCAATTTTTAGCTAGCTTAAGCGAAAAATAAAGATTTTTAGCGATGCAAAATACACTGCAATCGCCATTTTAGCTATGTGAGCTGTTAAAACAGTTCACTCACTTTATCCGATTCACTTTGTACATCGCTAAAATCTTCCAAGAAATTAATCAAAAATGGAGATTTTTTGAGATGCCGTTTTAAGAGAGAATCGCGAAAATCGCTAAAATGTAAATGTTAACAACTGCTCCCAATTAACCGGACGGTATCGAAATACAAAACAAAAAAACATATGATTAAGAAAATAAACACACTTAGGGCCAATTTCATAATGAAACACTTAAAGTTCCTTTTGTAAAAGTTAAAGTGTCATTTAAGTGTACTTTAAACAAGAAGTGTTTTCATCATGCAATAGTAATTGAATAATAACAAAGGGTTAATTAAAATGGAAATAAAAAAGGTGGCAATGCTGATCTCGGCAAAATTGCATCAGCTGGTTGTCATAAATATGTAATTATAACTACGAAAATGACATACTTTTTTCTTACAAAAAGACCTTTGTGTCATTTAAATTTCCATTTTCGGTATTTAACTAAAAAGCCTTTATGAGCACCTTTATATTTAAAGGGGCTTTGGGAAATCGAGCAGTAAAATAAAGCATTCTTTAAATTAAAAAATATTTTTTATTTTGTTATGAAATCGGCCCTTAGGGCCATTTTCTCAAGTGACCATTAACTTTAAAGCTCATTTTATATTCAAACGTTGCTGTCAAATGTATAGCTGTGTCTAAAGCAAACCATTTGATTATCAGTTTTTTGTTTGTTCACAGCCAAAAAATTTACATATGTACATCAAAAACCGATAAAAGAAATTCTTTACTTAAGACATAGCTATAAATTTTGAAGCAACCTTTAAATATGAATTGAACTTTAGGGCCGTTTTCTGAAGTAACCTTTAACCTTAAAGCTCACTTTATATTTAAAGGTTGGATTAAAAATAAAGCTATGTCTAAAGTTCCTATTATCGGTTTTTGACGTATGTATGTTTCTTGGTAGTAAACCAATTTAAAACCTATAATAAAGTGCTTTAATTTAGACACAAACACAAATTTTAAAGCAACCTTTAAATATAAGTGAACTCTAAAGTTATAGGTTAGCTGAGAAAACGGCCCTTAAAGTTAAAGGTTGCGTGAGAAATCAAAGATAAAATTCTGGAAAACTAATGAATGAAAAGGAACTTTTAACTTCACATATAGTATCACTTATAATAAAAAATTTGCAAACTTACCAAACCGACGCGCAGAAGATGTGAGTGAAATCGGTTGTGGTATTGAACTATCGAAAGTCAACAATTACTATCGATAGTTTAAGCGTTTTAGAGGGACTAGTAAGTAGTAGTAGTAGTAGAGGTACTAGGTGAGGTACTAGTAATCGATACAGCTATGAAATTTTTACATAAAAGAAAAGGTAGCGATAATTTCTGCGTACCTAACTCGATTTTATATTATTTTGAATTGCCACTCATACAGCAAATGTACGATATGTATGCATAGCGTAAATAATTTCAATTTCTTATTAGAATTTCCATTTGGATCGTGTTTTTATTTAAATTTTTACTAATTGTGCATGTAATACATATGCATGTAAATTATGCTTTTGAAATTCATTTGTTTTATGCATATTCATCCAAGGAAGTGAAATAAATGATATTCAAACTTAAATCGCAGTCTAATACCGATACAGCAACGGTATGAATTACATTTTTACTTAATACTTAACCTTAAAAGTAAAATTATTTCTGTTAATTCGTCACTTAGATTTGACCTGTAGTCATTCACTATATATCTCAGTGTCGAAAATGCTTGCTCTACACTCACTTGCGTTGAGGGCGTTGCGTGAATAATTTGAGAAAGCTGGTACAAAATTGTGTGTGAAAACTTTTTTCGCTCCCAGAAGTCGGCAAAATTGGGTTTAGTGTCGGTGGATTCGTTGAATGTTTCAATAGCCAAATAAACTTCTGAAGTGCATGAGGTGCTGTATGTAGGTGAACTTATTTGATTGAATAATTCACCAAGTAAATCGGTACTTGTATCTTCGATACTACTCTCGCTTTCTGTTATAGAAATGCTGTGGGGTTGTGTAGACTGCAAAAATATGAAAAAATAACATAGCTTATATAGCATAGCAATAACAATAATCATAAAAATTACCTGAGCAAAACTCGCACTAGCTTTTAAATGTAGTATTTTCAAATGCTCAACGGCTATTACTCTCATATGCGCAAATTCAGGACTTAGCAATAAACGATGTAATCTGGGATCTAAATAAATGGCTGCAGCTACTGTTGCATTACTTAGTAGCATTTTCTTCCTTTTGGTAATCGAATGGAATAAAAATCTTGAAATTTCAGATGCATCGGAACTTTTTTTACCGCCAATCACATTTCCAAAAACATTGCTATGAAGTCGCCAAAAAGCAAGTTTTGGTTTGTAGTTTGCTTTGTAGGAGCAAAACTAATAAAAAAAAGTGTCTACAAAACTCCAGTCTACATCTGAGTTTTCAAAATTATGATCAACGAAATCTCGAACAGCTTTTAAGCGCTTCACCAAATCGAATAAATAGCTCCAACGGGTGGGGCAGTCAGCTATCGGTGGTAACAAATTATTATTGACCAGAAGTCGATGTACTGCTGGTGTGCGAAGCTTTTTGCAGTTAATCGACATTTTTCAAACTTCAATTTTACATTTTCGTTTTTTATTACATCGTGTACACTCAGTTAGGGCTGTGCGATTATTCGATTACTCGAGCAAGTTGGTTAATCAATTATTCGGTTAATCAACTACTCAAGTAATCAAGATTTTGATTACTCAAAACGATGATTAATCGAGCTACTTGAAATATGATTACTCAAAAAAAATAATTTTGCTCGTTAAAAGAGTTTGCTTTGGAAAATGTTTATTTTCTTATTTACATTCTGTAATGAAAAAATTTTTCGTTTTAAATTTTGAAAACAGAAACGTTGTTTTCAAAGTATCAAGGAACTTTAACTACTTTATACATATGTAAAGAGTTGAAATGTTGATTACTCATTTTACTCGAAATGTTGATTAATCATAAAGCAAATTACTCAAATACATTTTTTTTTTGGTTAATCAAAAATCTTGATTACTCGAGTAACTGAACTTTTGAGTAATCATAATTTCCAATTAATCGAATAATTGAGTTATTTACTTTATGATTAATTAAAATTTTGAGTATTCAATTAATCGCACAGCCCTACACTCAATTTTATCGTGTGAGCGGCACATCTTATAACAGCAAGAGAATCTGAAATTAAAATGATAACACAGTGCTACAAAGAAGAATGAAGTAGAAATACCTGGGTAGTGATGTAAATTTTCTTGTATGTCTTGTCGAGTAAGGTACTAAAAACTGGGTTTTGACCATAAGTCAAGATTTTTGGGGGTGTCTGGCAAATTTCATATTTCGATTCGTGTTTTATTCGACAAGACCTATAACAAAAAATAACATCCCTTCCCATGTATTTTGGACACTTGACCATATTTCGACCGTTGTCGCTGGTGATACTGTATATTTGCTTAATATTAATTTCATATCTACATATAAAGGATAACAAATAACTTTAATAATATAAATGGCAGGAACTAAGACCATTTTTTGTGAACTTACCTTTCCAATATCTCCAAAATTAATTGCTTTAAATTATCCGCCGTGTGCTGCTTTTGAAATTTTTTACGGCTAGAACGAACTGTAATTTTCCCGTCACCTAACAATTGCGCATTTACGCAAACAACGCTTCGATAAAGCCGTTGTGCGATGTCTATTTTTATTGAAAATATTTTATTTTTGAAAATTTTCCGTAAGTACTGTATTTCTATTTCCTTTCTTTTTTCGTAAAATATGACTTATATTATTTCTGTTAATTTAGTTTAAATTCACTTGTTCGCAAATAGGACCTAATAATGTTTGAAAAGCTTCTTCTTCTTCTTCTTTTTTGGCGCTGTAACCGCCTAAGCGATTTTGGCCGAGTTCAGCAAAGCACGCCAGTCGTTTCTCCTCTGTGCCAACTGACGCCAATTGGAAACGCCAAGTGAAGCCAAGTCCTTCTCCACCTGATCTTTCCATCGCAGTGGAGGCCTCCCTCTTCCATTGCTACCACCAGCGGGTTCCGAGTACAATACTTTCAGAGCTGGAGCGTCGGTGTCCATTCGAACGACATGACCAAGCCAGCGGAGCCGCTGTATTTTAATTCGCTGCACTATGTCCATATCGTTGTAAAGCTCATACAGCTCATCGTTCCATCGTCTGCGGTACTCGCCGTCGCCAACGCGTAAAGGCCCGTAAATCTTCCGCAAAATCTTTCTCTCAAACACCCCAAGAGCCGCCTCATCGGATGTTGTCATTGTCCATGCTTCTGCGCCATATACCAGCACGGGCATGATGAGTGACTTATAGAGCGTGGTTTTCGTACGTCGAGAGAGGACTTTACTCCTGAATTGCCTACTCAGTCCAAAGTAGCACTTGTTGGCAAGAGTGATTCTACGTTGGATTTCAATGCTGACATTATTATCGGTGTTAATGCTGGTTCCCAAGTAAACGAAATTCTCTACTTTCTCGAAATTGTAACTGTCAACAGTGACGTGGGTGCCAAGGCGCGAATGTGCTGACTGTTTGTTTGATGACAGGAGATACTTCGTCTTGTCCTCGTTTACCACCAGACCCATGCGCTTTGCTTCCCTATCCAACTTGGAAAAGGCAGAACAGACTTCGCGGTTTTTGTTACCGATGATGTCGATGTCATCGGCATAAGCCAGCAATTGCACGCTCTTGTAGTAAATTGTTCCTGAGCGGTTCAGTTCTGCAGCTCTTATTATCTTCTCCAACATCAGATTAAAGAAGTCACATGAAAGGGAGTCGCCCTGTCTGAAACCCCGTTTTGTGGCGAACGGCTCGGAGAGGTCTTTTCCAATTCTGACGGAGCTGGTGGTATTGCTCAACGTCATTTTACACAGCCGTATGAGTTTTGAGGGGATGCCAAATTCAGACATAGCGGCGTATAGGCAACTCCTTTTAGTGCTGTCAAAAGCGGCTTTAAAGTCGACAAATAGGTGGTGAGTGTCGATCCTTTTCTCGCGGGTCTTTTCCAAGATTTGGCGTATTGTGAATACCTGGTCTATGGTGGATTTGCCAGGTCTAAAGCCACACTGATAAGGCCCAATCAGTTCATTGACGGTGGGCTTCAGTCTTTCACACAATACGCTCGATAAGACCTTGTAACCTATGCTTAGAAGGCTGATCCCGCGGTAGTTGGCGCGAATGGCGGGGTCACCTTTCTTGTGGATTGGGCAGAGCACACTTAAATTCCAGTCGTCGGGCATGCGTTCATCTGACCATATTCTGCACAAGAGTTGATGCATGCACCTTATCAACTCCTCGCCGCCGTACTTGAATAGCTCAGCTGGCAGGCTGTCAGCTCCAGCGGCTTTGTTGTTTTTCAGCCGCGTTATTGCTATACGTACCTCGTCATAGTCAGGCGGTGGAACGTCGACTCCGTCATCATCGACTGCGGGCTCGGGTTCTTCTTCTCCACAACTTTCTGTGCTGCTACCATTTAGTAGGGCGGAAAAGTGTTCCCTCCATAATTTAAGTACGCTCTGGACATCAGTTACTAGGTCGCCATTATTGTTCTTACAGGAGTGCGCCCCGGTCTTTAAACCTTCCGTAAGTCGCCTAACTCTCTGGTAAAATTTTCGGGCATTCCTCCTGTCGGCCAGCATTTCAAGCTCTTCGCACTCACGTATTTCTGCCTCTCTCTTCTTGTTGCGGCAAATACGTCTCGCTTCCCTCTTCAGATCCCTATAGCGGTCCCACATAGCGCGCGTTGCGCCCGATCGCAGCGTGGCCCTGTAGGCGGCATCTTTTTTCTCTGCAGCTTCCTGACACTCCTCATCGTACCAGTTGTTCTTTCGGGCTCGCTGAAATCCGACTACTTCTTCGGCGGCGGTACTTAATGAGCGGGAAATGTGGTTCCACTGCTCGCATATGTCGGTTTGTTGAAGAGTGCTCTCTGAGAGCAGGTGTGAGAGTCGAGTAGCGAAAGCGCTGGCTGTCTGTTGTGATTGCAGCTTTTCGACGTTAAGCTTTCCTTGCATATTTGGGCGCACATTTTTTGCTGCACAGAGGCGGGTGCGTATCTTGGCTGCAACAAGATAGTGGTCCGAGTCGATGTTTGGGCCTCGGAGTGTGCGTACGTCTAAAACACTGGAAGCGTGCCTTCCGTCTATCACAACATGATCGATTTGGTTTCTCGTTTTTCGATCCGGAGACAGCCAGGTAGCTTGATGGATCTTTTTATGCTTGAACCTAGTACTGCATACTACCATGTTTCGGGCCCCGGCGAAGTCGATCAGCCTCAATCCGTTGTCGGACGTTTCGTCGTGGAGGCTGAATTTTCCGACGGTGGTTCCAAAGATCCCTTCTTTGCCCACCCTGGCATTGAAGTCGCCAAGCACGATTTTGATATCATGACGGGGGCAGCGCTCGTACGTGTGCTCCAAGCGCTCATAGAAGAGATCCTTGGATGCCTCATCCTTCTCTTCCGTCGGGGCATGGGCGCAGATGAGCGAGATGTTGAAGAATCTCGCTTTGATGCGGATTGTGGCTAGACGCTCGTCCACCGGGGTGAACGACAGTACTCGGCGACGGAGTCTCTCTCCCACCACAAATCCAACTCCGAATTTGCGCTCCTTTACATGGCAGCTGTAGTAGACGTCGCAAGGCCCCAGACATTGTTTGCCTTGCCCCGTCCAACGCATTTCTTGGATGGCGGTGATGTCAGCTTTTGTCCTTACGAGGACATCAACCAGCCGGGCAGAGGCACCTTCCCCATTAAGGGTCCGGACATTCCAGGTGCATGCCCTCAAATCGTAGTCCTTTAAACATTTGCCGTGGTCGTCATCATAAGGGGGGGTCTCATCCGAGGCTTTGCCTTGCTTCTTCACTGGAAGTGGTTTTTACGTGGCGGGTCCCAAGCCCAGCGCACAACCCATTGCTGGGACGGGGGTGGTTTCGCAACCAAATACACGTTTATATAGCGAGCCGCTTGCTCCAAGCAGACACCCGCTTGCAGCCGCACCTACTGGTGAACAGACGCTGCAGACTTCAGTGAGCCCTTAAACCGAATAAGTCAGAGTGGCCCCACCGAAGCTCCCTCTCTTTCTGCCGTGACCCAAGGCTCCACTCGGATTGGTTACCGCATCTCGCACATGGGTTGCTCACGTTGCCCAGAGTGCGCGAACGATGACGCAAGAGTCGGGATTGAGTATAGCCATGCAACTGTAACTGCATACCCAGCGCAATGACTATACCCCATTGCACTCCATGTTTGAAAAGCGGTGCTGTTAAAAACTTGCAAAGGTAGACCGCACTCAGTGATGAAGGCCGCACACTAATTTTTAACGTCGTTCTGAGACATTTTCAATAAAATTTTTTGTTTTACACTCGCAAATTTGTAACCGTCAAATACCGCTTTATGCCTTCGTTGAAGATGCGATTTGGGGCTTCCGAGGTGGTCAGTGTTTAAGCACTTTCCACATATTTTACAAGCCATCGTGGTATCTGTATTTTGTTTATACAAATTCGGGATAAAACTTTCCTTTT
The DNA here is from genome assembly GCF_001687245.7 of Rhagoletis zephyria. NCBI lineage: Eukaryota > Metazoa > Arthropoda > Insecta > Diptera > Tephritidae > Rhagoletis > Rhagoletis zephyria. The sequence goes on from NW_016158763.1 coordinate 23,257, forward strand.
TCCTTCGCATTTTGGGGTTAAGTTGTTGACCTTTTATAATTATTTTTCAAATTTCAAGCACGCTTACTTCGTTGGTCTTCGTTTGTAGATATTAGCTTTGTTTCTTAACAGATAATTATCAAAAATTTTTACTGGATTCTGCTGGAAAGCATTTCTTAACACAAAAAATTTGCAGAAGAGAGCCAAAAAGAGAGCATAAAAACCGAGAGAGCAGACTTTCTGCCAACAGAAATTTGCAGTAATTTGTTTAAAAAGCAGCTGTTCAAAACGCACAACGAAAAAGTTGGCAAGTTTATTTTACTTCGTTTTAATAAAACACAAGTAATTTTTACCTTTCCGTTGCAAAAAGAATTATCGAAATCGGTTGACGTGGTCCAAAGTTATGCGGTAACATACATAAAAAAATATATATATATATATTCCGACGAACTGATAACCTCCTCCTTTTTTGGAAGTCGGTTAAAAATGAGTGCATCGTTATCAAAACACATTGAAATGCTGCAGAATGTAAGGATTTGTGTAAGCATTTGAAGATGTGTGTGTGTGTATACTGTGATTGCAAATTGTGCTAGTTTTCGTTTCTTTACTTTTTCCTCTTTCGATCTCTTTGTGCGTAAAATTATACTCTTCACCAATCTGCTATCAACAGTTGTAAAAAGTTAAGAAACACCCCTATTAAATATGAGAGCAATGCGTGTCGTTTAGGTATGTATTTCCAGCACAAATTGAAATGAAAACTGTTGAGAATTCGCCCACACACCCTAATGCTAATTAGCTTTGCGGTATTTTAGCGCATCCTCTTTGCAAACATATTCTTTGTACATAAGCTGGTTTACCTGTACATCTGTACATATGCTACAGAAAATAAAGTCATTATTTTTGAAACGTTATTGCGATCACGCGTTTCTATCAAGTTCTGCGTTAACTTTTTGGTGCCTCCTGTGAGGACATAAGATTTAAAGTAACCTTTAGATTCTGACGGCAGAATTAAATTTACCTGCATCGGCAATAAATGCCGTTAAACGTATATACGATCGAGTTCGTACAATACAGCCGGGCTCGTTTGATGAATTTCAACTTGAGCAGGAATTAAAGTTTGCAACAACCAATTTCTCCCGCTTCACGGCCAACCATGATCAGTTGGTGGGTAGTGCGAAGCCCAGCGAATTAGACGCACACGATACAATTTGGTAGGAGGTAGAGGATGTGTACAACTCCACATGCACCATCCTGAAGGGGAGTAAAACGTATTCCACATGCTGGATTGCAACTATGAGAATTTGAGGTTAAGTTAGAGCCGCTCACAGTTCCCATATTTGACGGAACTATGCAAAACTGGCTAGCCTTTACAGATGCATTTGAAATGCTTGTACACAAAACGGATTACCCGGAGGCATACAAATTAGGAAAATTGCGACAAGCAGTAAGTGCGAGTGCGGTGCCTCTCGTTGGAAGCGTATACTCTGGGGGATAGACAGAATCGTGGACGGCGCTAAAGGAGCGGTTCGACAATAGAAAACGGTTAGCCGAAACTCATGTGTCCCGTTTACTCAATATCAAGCCAACGACGGAGGACACATCACAGGCAATATTGCTCATCGTTGACACCGTCCACGAATCTATGCGAGCGTTACCCTGTTGCCGAGTGGGATGCTCTGGTCGTGCCAATAGTTGTTGCAAAGCTTTCAATTACAACTCAGCGTGAATGGAGTATGAATTGTTTACCAATCGAGATCCCAAGTCCAGATGAGTTACTAAAATTTCTGGGACAGCGAGCTCATAGTCTCAAAGGGGCCGATGTTTCGTCTCGGGGTCAACAACGTGCCAGCGGACCATCACGTGCAGTAAAAGCGCACGTCGCATCTGCAGATGAGGGCAAATGTGTATACTGCCAGGGAGCACACCGCATAACAAAATGTGCACGATTTCTGGCGAAGAAATGCGAACAACGTATTGATGCAGTGAAGGCTGCAAAGCTTTGCTTCAACTGTCTGAAGCTGGGCCATTCAGCGAGGCAGTGCACCTCAGGAGATTGTCGCCACTGCAGTCGTAAGCACAACTCGCTACTTTGTCGCGCAAATTCATCACCCAACACAGCATCAGTCCCTCAAGAGAGCTTGACTACAACAGTGCCCAAGAACCCCGACTAGAACCTTCGTCAGTCACTTGTCTTGCCTATACAAGTCGTACAGTTTTATTGGCAACTACGCGGGTACATGCCTACGGTGACCCACAACCCGGCGTTTAGCTCGGGTGCATTGTGACCCGGGTTCACAGGTCAGTTTTATCACACATAGACTAGCTAATTATTTGTTTTTACGCCGTAGCAAATGCGATGTTCGTGTAGAGGGAATAGGTGCACATGCTCACGCTCGTACATGGGGCTGCGTGTCGCTTACATTGAAATTACTTCATTCCAACTTTGAATTGACACTCGCTGCGCTTGTCACCCTGTCAATTACTACGGCCATCCCAACAGTGCATATAGACATGACACAGTGGCAGCACTTAGCAAGCCCGGAGCTAGCCGATCTACAATTCGGGACTCCTGGCAATATCGATATTTTGGTTGGTGCTGATGTATGGGGTCAAGTGGTTGAAGGTGACGTTAATTTCGGCGGTCTGCAAGAGCCACATCCACAACGCACACGTTTCGGTTGGGTTGTCTTCGGTCCAGCATCAGCAGAGAAAATATCAGCACTGCCCTCGCTTGCATTCAGCGCACAGCTGCGAGGCGAGGACATGCAGTTGGAGGAGCTCGAACGCAATTTTTGGCAGCTAGAGGAAGTGCCTTCACAAGATTGTGGTGGAGACGATGAACGCGAACGACACTTTTCAGCAACTCACTCTCGCACTTCGGACGGTCGCTATGTTTTTCAGATAGTGTTTCGCGCTGGCGCCCCACCTCTGGGCGACTCATACGCACACGCTTTGCGAGAGTACGAGGACCTGGGCCATATGGAGCGCGTTGGTCCACTAGACGACAAGGAACCCAGCTATTATATCCCACACCACGCGGTTACGGAAAAATTACGCGTCGTATTCAATGCCTCTGTGCGGACTACAAACGGTATCTCATTGAACGACATCCAGTTAGTAGAAGAAACAATCCAGGAACCGCTCATCAATATCATCTTTCGGTTCCGCCGCTTTCGCATCGCATTGTCGGCAGATATTGAGAAGATGTACCGACACGTGCCAGTAACTCCTAAGCACAGGAACTTCCAACGAATCATTTGGAGGGAATCGACAAGTAACGGCATCGCTGTATAACTCTTAAAAACCATAACTTATGGCATGGCGTGCAGTCCATATAATGCGGTTCGCGCACACACTCAAATGCGCATACGACAATTATAAGGTGGTACCAGACAATCAACAAGCAATTGCAGCTCGTGACACAGTCTTGACATCCTTTTATGTTGACGACTTCCTGACTAGTTGTGACTCAGAAACCAAGGCTATAGAACTTGCGTGAATGCGGTTCTTTCTGCTTTCTACGACAATGGAACTCTAATAGTGGTGAGGTAGGCACTCCGCACATTACGCGCCTAATCATAGTAGAGTAATCGTTTTGTCATGTCAAAACGAATGCATGAGGACTCGACTTCTGCACACTTGGGCGCCCTGCGTAAGCCCTGCTTGCGCGCACATTACAGATTTTCTGGCCGGTCTTTCTCCCTAATATACTTCCGCGAACATTTCTGCAATAAAATATTGCATACACGTTTATGGCTTAATACAATTGGCACGAGTTTTAGCACAAAATCATTAATTTTCAATTATTATCTACTGAAATGACAAATAATTTTTATTTCGAGCACAAAAAAGTAAAGAAATGCCGATATCAAAACGGCAAGCGCCTTACAATGTTGGGTGCTTCGATTCATGAAGTTTTTATGATTAGGCGAAAATATGATTATGAATCGTAATATACAGAGCTTCATTGAAATACATATGTTCGGTATAAAAGCTTCATACTTTAGTACGCCGGAACGATTACACTACTATGACTAGGCGTTTAATGTGCGGAGTGCCTTAGTCATTGAACCTTCCACTGCTGCTGTGCTTGGTTTGAGATGAGAAAAGCTGTGGGCGGCTGGTTTAGTCCGGGATGCACCGCTACCAGACTCACTTCGCGAAATGTGGATCGCATTTTACAGGGACCTTGACGTCATCAACCGCATTCGTGTTCCACGATGGCTAGGGATGGCTGAAGGTCGATCGACTACATTACTCGGATTTTGCGACGCGAGTCCCCTAGCATACGCAGCTGTTATATATACAAGAACTACGAATGGCGAAGGGCATCCAATTGTATCACTTGTTACAGCTCGTACTAAGGTGACTCCGCTCAAGGGGGCCACGATTCCTTGGGTGGAGCTTTGTTCAGCACATTTGCTCGCTGTTACGCTCAACAATGTACGTATTGCTTTACGGTTAACGGATAACCCTTATTTTTTATGGTCAGATTTGCGGATTGTGTTGTGCTGGTTACACAAGCCACCCACTACTCTCAAGCCTTTCATTTCCAACCGCGAACGGCAAATTCAAGAGCTAACATCGCCAGACTGTTGGCACCATGTTCGGTCGGCTCAAAATCTTGCTGACTGTGCCAGCAGAGGTATTTGAGCGTCCGAGCTTGTTGAGCATAAACTGTGGGGGCGAGGTCCGAAATGGCTGACAGATACCCAGGTGCCCATTCCAGGAGAAGTCGATCTAACTAATGAGGAGCAGAGTTGCCACTTCGGCCTTTTTCGGGCTAAATTTAGCTTTTTTTCAATGCATTTAACCTCAAAATAAGTGATTTAGCTTTTAGCTTTTTTTAAGCTGTTTCTTAATTTCATTTGACCTTTTCTAGCCTTTTTTCTTACTAAAGTTCTTTATTGAATCGATATTTAGAAAATAATATTTATATCATAAAAAAATGTGTTATGGTAACTCTAAAAATAGTTGTAGATAAATAGATATCACAAAAAAATTTGTTTATGGTAACTCTGAAAATAGTAAGCACAAAAAAGTTATCGACAATCGTAAAGCGCAAACCGGTTTGCGTATCACTATTAGTTGGTATTTTTAACTGAGTGGCGTCGGAAAAGAGCTGTGCTTTGTGCTACGAATTTTTTAATTTTAACCTCAACCAATGGATAGGTAAATTTCAGTAGATCTCAAATTGTATTCTCTCTTTTAATGGTTTTTTTGTTAAAGATATTTGACGAAGCGATCGGTTGAAGAAATTTCGGATGAAAGTAGGGCCTTTTATTCTGATTGTGAAATACATTCAAAAGTGACAAGATATAAGCCCTGTTCGCGTACGCACTATCCAGTAAATCCAGGTTTTTTACTGGATGTCGTTTTCGTACGCAAAAACTTGCAAGAAACTAGCAAAAGAGGGGAAATTGAGAGAGCAAAAATGACAGCTGAACTTGCAAGTTTTACTGGATTTTTACTTGATAAATTTTTACTAGCAACTATTTGCTAGTAAGAAAAACAGCTGATGGCATGATGCTTATTGTAAATCACATTAAGAAAATAGTTGTTTGTGGTGCTTTTAGAGTTGCAAATGATAAAATAAACCAATTTAAATATACAATAAGATGGAAAACACTAGTTTTCTAAGAAAATTGTATCGGAAAATAAAACCAGTGACTTCTTGCTGGTTTGCGTTTTCGTACTTTCTTGCATATTTCACTTATTGGGAGTAAATATTGGCTTACTCTCTGAAATTAGGTTACTGGCAAGTTACTGGATATTTTTTGCTGGAGAATACGAAAACACAGCTATAGTGACAAGGTATAGTATATGTGATGGGGATTTTTGATTTATATACATATGAGTCGGCCGCTGTGGTGTAGTGGTAAGCAGTGCGCGCTTTCACTCATCAGCACCTGGGCTCAAGCCCTGGTCAAAGCAACATCGNTAAAAATACAATCGCCGTTCGGAGTCGGCGTAAAACTGTAGGTCCCTCCGCTTTGTGTGACAACATCAAGGCGCACGCCACAAATCGGAGGAGAAGCTCGGCCAAACACTAACATATGTGTAATCGCCAATCTATGTTTTAGAAAATAAACAAAAATATAGCTTTATTTTCATACATACATACATATATTATATATAGGTATGTACATGGTACAAGTATCTAAAGGTAAAACCGTTCGCTAAATTTATATTTTTTGTTTATATTTTGAAGTTTGCCTACTTTATAAAATTTAAATTTTCAGAGCAACTAAAACGCTAAAAGTAAATCCTTTAAATTTTTGTATCATGGTTATGTACATATAAAGATTTATGCCGAATTGTTATGTGTGAAATTCAATAAATTTGAAAAAGAAAGTGAAAAATGATTTTTTGTTTTCAGCTTTTTTTTTAGCTCGAAAAAAAAATAATTGCCTTTTTTAGCCTTTTTTTGGAGCCAATCTAGCTTGTTTCTTCAAAAAATTCTGGCAACACTGATGAGGAGCTTGATATTATGCAAGGTGAACATAGGGTTTCATCTCTAGTTACAACAAAAATTTATTCGCCAGTTGTCACTACTCGACGTCGAGACGGACAGACAATTGCTCTGAATGATCGGGTCAGTTCCATTTTAAAGCTCCAATGTACAGTGGCAATTATTCTTCGCTGGCTTCCCGGCAGCCAACACTTGCGAAGCTCAATCGTTAGCCCCGCAGAAATGGATGTTGCCCTTAATAGGCTAACTCGGAACGAGCAGTTATATTACTTCGCTACAGATATAGCCCAACTTCAAAAGGGGTTGTGCGTACCCACCACCAGCAAGCTGGTATCATTGAAGCCCTACATAGATGAAAATGGCATTTTGCGAGCTAGAGGTCGCATCAGGCAAACTGACCTGCCAGAAGATCGGCGCCTCCCGATGATCCTACCAAAACACGGCGAACTAGTACTCTTGGTCATCCAGCATGCACATCATACAACGCTACATGGAGGCCCGCAGCTTGTTCTTCAAACACTTCGCACACGGTATTGGATACTAAACGGTAGGCAAGCGGTTAGAAGCTATATACAGAAGTTTGTTACTTGTCGGCGACATCGAGGCGTGACCCCAACTCAGCAGATGGCATCGCTACCGAGAAAACGAATCAACGCTGCACGACCATTTGCATCATCCAGCGTCGATTATTGCGGTCCATTCACAGTACGAATTGGCGCAAAACGTTCCCGCGCCACGGTTAAGACATACTTGGCCATCTTCATCTGCATGGTAGCGAAGGCGGTACATATTGAGGTCGTCGATGATCTCTCATCACAGGCGTTTCTGGACGCGTTTACAAGATTTGTCAGTCGACGTGGGCCATGCCTCGAACTTTTCAGTGATAATGGTCCTGCTTTCATTAGCGCCAATCGCTTACTACAGGAAGAGCTGGTTGCATGGCAAAACAAAGGCAACCAGCAGTCTTTAGCAAATATGGGCACACATTGGCACGTTATCACGCCTAGCGCTACCCATCAAGGTGGACTCTGGGAGGCTGCCGTAAAGTCCGCTAAACATCATCTGGTGCACTTGGTTGGAGCACAAGCGCTATGGCATAGCCAACTTCAAACATTGGCGAACGGATTGAGGCGTGCCTGAATTCCCGACCGATCACACCGTTATATGACGATCCCGGCGATAAATTGGCACTGACCCCTGGTGACTTTCTCGTGGGTGCCCCACTGGTTGCAGTTCGTGAAGCCTACGTCACTTCAATATCGCCTTAAGCACTGGCTCTGGGTGCGCCAACTACACCAACATTTTTGGACACGGTGGAGTGATGAATATTTATCCACACTACAAATACGCAACAAATGGCAGACACGGTCAACCGATTCGAAAATAGGCGACATCGTTCTCGTAAGGCACGAAAATTTGCCTCCAACGCATTGGCGATTAGGCCGAATTACGGCAGTACATCCGGGAAGTGATGGGTTAACCCGCAACGCCACTCTTCAGACAGCGAATGCAACGATAACCCGGGCAGTTCAGAAGCTGTGCCGGCTCATCGACGACGATAATTTCGAGTCCAGTGCCTCGACCGGGCAGGATGTTGAGAATTCGCCCACACACCCTAATGCTAATTAGCTTTGCGGTATTTTAACGCATCCTCTTTGCAAACATATTCTTTGTACATAAGCGGGTTTGCCTATACATCTGTACATATGCACTCATTTCCATACATAAGCTTTTCTATGTACCTACGAGGGATGTTGCGACTGTGGAATTTTAGACATCCGCGGATGCGAATGCGGATCCGTATGTTTAAAAGCTAACATCCGCGGATGCGGATGCGAATGCGGATGTCATGTATTTTAAGAAATAATTTAGGTGGGTAAATTAGGTGATTTGGGTAAATAACAAATGGAAAGGTTAATAGTTTTTAATAATCTGCCTTATCCTGAGTTTTGCCCGAAAAAAAATTCGTCGGAAAATTTGTATTCCGCCCATAGTAAATATGTACATGAAAACCAAAAGTGAAAAGTGAACCGGTTCGGGGAAAATTAAACTCATGATAAGACTGAATGTTTTTTCAGTACCAAAAGTGAAAAGTGAACCGGTTCGGGGAAAATTAAACTCATGATAAGACTGAATGTTTTTTCAGTACTTGAATTTAAAAATTGGAACATTGTACTTAATAAAAACTTTTTGAAGGGTCGTAAATCAAACCTGCGCCACTATATAACAACTCGTTCGAGGCGACAAACTTTAAACTTTGCAAAATTGTAAATTCTTTTCGTTTGACACCGCACCAATTGAGAGGACTTTCAGTGATATTTATTAATTTTTATTGGAATATTCCAGGGACCGAAAATAACAGTTATTTTTTCCGAGTTAAATTTGGCCTAATATTTTTTATTACGAAATAAACGTCCTATCCGGATAATAAAGAAACCGCTTATCCAAATAAAACAAATTTGGTATCATATGAAAGAGGACTGAAATAGCTTTTAAACAGAAATAACGAATGACGGTTACGAGCTCTATTTACATTTTTTATAACTTAATACTAAAGAAATTCGTGTAAATACATACCTGACCCAATGTTTGTTCTATGGTAATTAATTAACATTTTTTATTTAAATATTTTTCAATGTGAGGCATTAGCGCACAAAATGGGTGGGTTTTGGGGTTCCAACCCTCCCTAAAGCCAATAACCTCAAATTCAAACTATATCTTAAATCCTAAAATCCAGCTGTGAAGAAAAATCACAAGAAATATTTTCTATTATTTCTGTTTCATGAATAAATAAATATGAGAGCATTTTCTTATTGAGAGTTGCAAACTGAGTTAAGAAATTTTGATAGAAGAAAATTACTTTTCCATTTCGTGTGCGTCATTTTATATTAATTTTTCGTTTTTCTTGAGAGCTCTTTATAGTTTAACTGCGAATGAAAACATTGTCCTAAAAACATGCAATGCATACTCACTTACTGTTGTTTTTTTACACTTTATAGTCTAAAAGAGTTTACCACTGATATGTACTTAACAAGGATTCGAAGAATTAATTTGCCAACTTCGAATTCGTTCCACGAAAATGAGCTACATAATAAAAATACAAGTTCAGTTAGTTTTTCCGGTATTCGCAATACTAAAAAGTTTGGAAATTGTGAAAAATCACCATCTGCATCGAAAACCAGAGATCGATGAAAATGAACATTAAACTCTTTTTTAACATTCTTTATTACTTTTGAAAGTTGAGTGCATCTTGTATTTATAGAACTTTATATTAAACGAGTAATTTTCAAACGACCGGACGACCCTTCGGTACCCTCTACCGATAAAAAAAAGAATTATTGCAATCGTGGTTCAAAATTATGCGGAAGCACACATAAAATAAGGACAACATATTCCGACGAATTGATAACCTCTCCCTTTTTTGAAGTCGATTAAAAATGTTTGAGTACTTTGTTAATTTTATGTAAGTAAAGTGCAATTTATGAAACTTCAAAAAGTTTATTTATTTATTACATACGGTACAGAAAACTTGCATAAATATTCTTTAAAGAGCATATTATCTGCATTTTCAGAAGTAAAAGCCCCTCCCAAAATGTATTCCTGGGTGCGCTCCTGATGTGAGGCTTTCCTCTTTTAGACATTTCAGTTTTAAAGCTATTCAAGTCCTCTTTCATTGGATACCAAACTTGTTTAATTTGGATAAGTGGTTTGTTTATTATCCGGAAAGTACTTTTATTTCGGAATGAAAAATACTTGGCCAAGTTTAACTCGTACAAAATAACTGCAATTTTCGGTCCCTTCAATATTCGCATTCGCAAAAGATCCGTATTGAATTTTGCGAATGCGAATGTTAAAATGAATGCGGAAGCTCCGCGGTTGCGAATGCGAATATTCGCAACAACCCTGGTACATACTTACCTTCATACTTATGCACACAGTTTTGTTAAATAGTTATGAATTTATACTAAATTGGAAATTACAGAAAATAAAGTCATTCTTTTTGAAACGTTATTGCGATCACGCGTTTTTATCAAGTTCTGCCTTAACTTGATTTATTTCATTTAAACGTTAACGATTGAGTTTTGTTTCGTTAATTTAGCTCCGAAACGTAACGAAGTTATTTTGATACGTTTTTTTTGCTCGCTAACGAAACGAAATCTATTTATATAAGGGCTATTCGCGATTCAGTGCATACGAGCTGACGAATTTATGCAATTGCAGAAATATGCCATGGATTGTGAGCGACCGTAAAGCTTTTGCAAAACAATTTTTGTGCATCAGCTTTGGTTTTGTTTATGAATGCAATGCATAGCATTTTTATGCTATGGATTTTCGGTATTGCAAATTTGCCAAGCCATGACAAATGCAAATGCGTGTATTTTGTTTGTGTATTGCAAATAATTTGCAATACAAATTTGCAATGCAATGATGCTAGGCCATTTGCACCGGATCGCGAATAGCCCTATAGTTTGTTGAGCATCTCTGGTATAAGGTCTGTCGAAGGTACGTAAGTATTTTCAAAATCACACATTTCTTTAGTGAAAATTTGATTTTCCACTGATAACACACTAAGACGATTTCACTTCGAAGATTTAATTATATTTATTACTGAAAACAATCTTTCAGCACCAGCAGTGCTATGAGGAAGGACTGCCAAATTGCACATACAGCCACTCACAAAAGTATTCGTAATTTAGTTTTTTTTCAAAATATTCAAAATGTTTTCCTTTTTCATTTGAAACATTTTGTTTCATTTGAAACATAACTCATTCTATAACAAAAACCATATAAATGATTCTTGCAAACTTTGTACAAAATTCATAAATATGAATCAAACTTAAAAAATTTGCATCAAAATTTTAAACTTTTTACTCAGAGTTTTTAGAAAAAATTTCAGTATGCAGTTTTGTAGCCCGCTCAGTTTCAGTATAGTAAAGTGCAAGTTTCAAGTAGCTAAAAGTTACCGCAGATTTTTTAGAATTTTTTTTGTCGAGGGTGTTGCGCATTTGTTTCCATATAAGGCAAAATCCATTTTTATATGGAAGAAAATGCCCAATACCTTCGACAAAAAAAATTCTAAAAAATCAGCAGTAATTTTCAGCTGCTTTAAACTTGCACTTTATTATACTAAAATTGAACGGGCTACAAAACTGCATACCGAAATTTTTTTTTTAAAACTCTGAATAACAAGTTTGAAATTTTGCTGAACATTTTTTTAAGTTTAATTCATTTTTATGAATTTGTACAAAGTTTGGAAGAATGATTTATATGGTTTTTGGTATAGAAAGAGCTCTATTTTAAATGAAAATTAGCGAAAAAGATTTATGATGGAAAACATTTTAAATATTGTAAAAAGTCTAATTTACGAATACTTCTGTGAGTGAATGTATACATATTCGGATAATTCAGTAAACATAAATTCATCACATAAATTTTTTTCATTCTTTAGCGTAGTCCAACCTTTGACCAAGTAATCTTGAAACAAATCCTTAACTTTGGATTTGTAAAAACGATCAAATTTCACCACTCGCTGTTCGACGACTCTTCCATACCCTCAAGAAAAGGATATTGTTTAAGAAGCGGTAAAATAATGCATATCACCTTTTTGAATAATTTGTGGGTCACAATACTTTAACAGTCTTAAGTTGTTAGCAGCAAAATTAAACCGTTTACATATTTCATCACACAGTTTTATATAATACTTTAAAAGTTTACATTTAGCACTATGAATATCTATATAACCACAGCTGCTCTCTTCAAACTTTTCAGTTTCAGCTGAAACTGCTATACGATTCTAAATTTTGCCGTACAAAGAACTCTCACCTGAAATTGCAGCGAAATTGCTTCAACTTCGCGAACACAATTCTTAAAATTGAGTAATGTGAATTATTAATGAATAAAATGAAGAAAAAAAAACAAACGTCAAACGTCAAAAAGCAAGTAAAAACAAAAGAAACCTGACAACAACAAACTGTCGTCGAAACTGAAATTGAAATGGTTGTGTAAACAGCTACAATTTGAGTTTGGACTAGAGTGTTGAAATTGCGCAATTCGGCAGAACCCTCAGCTATTCAACTAACATAATATTTACAATAAATTTTCGTGACTTTAACATTCATAATGAGGAGAAAATTGGCTGGTCAACTTATTTGAAAGCAATATTTTGGCAAAGTGGTAATAATTTTATTTCAGTAAAATTGTGGTAGATTTTTTAAAATGTGTGGTAGTTGAGGTAGAAGTAAAAATTACCCAAAATGTAGTAGATCTACCACAATTGTGGTAAAGTGGCTACACTGCTCAGAATACAAAATTACGATTGTTTCGGAGCGGAATGCGGGAATGTAATCAAAATTCGGAATAGTGCTGATTGAAAATTTTTTAATTATTAAATATTTAATTCTAAATATTTTTATTTATAAAAATACTAGCAGACCCGGCGAACTTCGTCAAGCCCAAAATTTTTATTTTTTTATTGAAACTTTTTGGTCCAACATTTTCACCAACAATTCACGTTTACGATTTTCATTGGCACATTCATCTGCTTAGATTATGGTTTGGTGGTCAATTTCCGCTCTAAATATCCTAAGGAAAGTGTCATATCCGTGAAGAAATTCTTGAAATTCTCCAACTGTGCAGCATTTCATAGCACAGTTATTCGCAAAACGAAATAAATAAAATGAAGAATATTTTCCTCTTCACTCCCTGGCGGCAGCAATGACCCGGTTCTATAGTGAATCTGTCCTAGAAGCTTTACAGTATAGTTGGTGGCAATTTCAACGAATGCGAATCCTTTTCTACAGAAATCCAATATACATACATATACTTAGACGAAATACCTAAAAAGCTGGAATGCATAATAATACTTGAAAATCACATCCATTGGGACAATAGTAACACAGTAGAGTTCGATATACTCAATGATGCAACAGGTCGATTTAATCTGACCTTCACGGCATCTTTTCTCGCTTGGCTATTTTTAGTAACAACTCGACTCCAGCGCCACTTGGCAGCACGTTTTTGCAATACTATTGCTCTTACCATTACCAATACATATTTAAAATATTAGCCAAATCGGATCATAAATAAGATCTTTAGTAATAACTCAACTACAGCGCCAACTGGCGAATTAAATTGTGAAACTAAACCACTCAAACACACACAACAAAATTTCGTTAAATCCGTACAACCATTTAGGAGGATTTCCCTCACAAACACACCCACAGAATAATTATAAATACATTCAAATAAAACTAAAAGTCGCTACGTTTGTAGACTTCACGCCCCCTTTTTCAAATAGCCCGAATTTTCTCCATGAGTATGGGCTTGATTTCATATAGATACATATCTCCATACGAAGTTCCAGTACTGTACCATGAATACTTTCAGAGATATGCAGTATGAAAAACCCCGTTTGTAATGGGAGGTGTCACGCCCTCTTTTACAATAGCTCCATTTTTTCTCCAAGAGTATGCGATTGTTTTCGTATATCTTCATACCAAGTTCCAGAACTCTACCAAGAACACTTCCAGAGATATGCAGTATGAAAAATTTGCTTTATATGGGAGGTGCCTCGCCCCTTTTCCAATAGCTCCAATTTTTCTTCAGGATTACGCGATTGATTTCTTATAGTTATCTCGATACCAAGCTCCGGAACTCTACCATGAACACTTCCAGAGATATGCAGTATGAAAAATTTGCTTTATATGGGAGGTGCCTCGCCCCTTTTCCAATAGCTCCAATTTTTCTTCAGGATTACGCGATTGATTTCTTATAGTTATCTCGATACCAAGCTCCGGAACTCTACCATGAACACTTCCAGAGATATGCAGTATGAAAAATTTGCTTTATATGGGAGGTGCCTCGCCCCTTTTCCAATAGCTCCAATTTTTCTTCAGGATTACGCGATTGATTTCTTATAGTTATCTCGATACCAAGCTCCGGAACTCTACCATGAACACTTCCAGAGATATGCAGTATGAAAAATTCGGTTTGTATGGGAGGTGCCACACCTCTTTTTACAATAGCTCCAATTTTTCCCCAAGATTGATTTATATATCTCGATGCCAAGTTCTGTACTAGCTAGGGAGGTGTCACGCCCTCTTTTACAATAGCTCCATGTTTTCTCCAAGAGTATGCGATTGATTTCGTATATCTCCATACCAAGTTCCAGAACTCTACCAAGAACACTTCCAGAGATATGCAGTATGAAAAATTCGCTTTATATGGGAGGTGCCACGCCCCCTTTTCCAATAGCTTAAGGTTTTCTCCAAGAGTATGCGATTGATTTCGTATATCTTCATATAAAGTTCCAGAACTCTACCATGAACACTTCCAGAGATATGTAGTATGAAAAATTTGGTTCGTATTAGAGGTGCCACGCCTCTATTTCCAATAACTTGAATTTTTCTCCAAGTTCCAGAACTCTACCAAAAAATTCCGTTTGTGTTAGAGGTGCCACTCCCCCTTTACATATAGAATTTTTTTTTACCTAAAACCATCCATGGGTGCTCGTGCTGCAGGTGTCTGAAAATTCAAAACAACGGCTTTCAAAATATATATATGTATATATATATTATATATTATTATTATATTTTACCTGTTTCCGTTATTTCTGATTGTCGCAAAAAAAAAAATTGGCTAGTGACGAATTCGCCCCTTGATATGGTGGTTGCTCAAAGCTATTTACATATATTCGAAATTGCATGAAGCTTATCCAGGCAAAAAGCTACCTACATACAAAATTTTAATCAAATCGGACCATAGATCCGATTTTTCTAATAGATCGGTCGCTAGTCCACTTCGCGTAAAAAAGGATCCTATATGCTAATCTAGGCAAAAAGCTACCTACATACCAAATTTTAAGCAAACCGGACCATAAGTACGATTTTTTCGAATAGATCGATCCCGGGTCCACTTCCCGGAAAAAATGATCCTATATGCTAATCTAAGTAAAAAGCTACCTACGTTCCAAATTTTAAGCAAATCGGACCACAATAAAACTTTTTCGAATACTTCGGTCGCTGGCCCATTTACCGGAAAAAAGTAAATTTTTTTGCCCTAAAACATGGTAGTTTCTGAAAGCTATCTATATACAAAATTTCATGAAAATCGGACCAGCCGTCCGCGAAGATTACCTGTTACAAAGAAAAGGGACTTCTCTTTATATAATTAGTACAGAATAGATAATCTTTACTACTTACTTTAGTTAGGATTAGACATGGGTTAGCCAAGGATTAGAGATATGAGCCGCTGAACAGTAATAAGGGATTTGATTTTTTGAACCTTGAGTTGTGTCGTTATTGCATAGGACCATCGATATGTGAATTCATATTTTTCGAAAATGAAATAAATTCGAGCATAAACACGATTTTTAGTAACATATATATATGTAACTCAATTTCAGCGCCATCTGGTGGCAAATTTTTTTCGAAAGAATTCTGTTTCTTGTTATCAATACATATTTTGAATCTGAGGATAATCGGACCATAAACACGATTTTTAGCAATAACTCGACTCCAACGCCACCTGGCGGCTCTTTTTTTTGCAATGGTATTGTTTATCCTATTGTCAATACATATCTCAAATATAAGGCGAATCGGACCATAAATACGGGTATTACTAATAACTCGACTCCAGCGCCACCTAGCGGTTGTTTTAATAGTTATTCTGCTATTCGGAAGGTAGACAATTTCAAAAACCACATATCATAAAAATTGGGCCAGCAGTTCTTGAGTTATAAATGGTGTAACTAACACGACTTTGTTTTATATAATATATACTAGCAGACCCGGCAAAATTCGCCCCGCCCAAAATTATTTTTTTTATTGAAACATTTGGTCCAACGTTTTCGCCGGCAGTTCACGTTCTCGTTTGGTTTTGTGGTCGACTTAAATCTTAAATAACCTGACGAAAGCGTTATACCTCTGCTACCACCAGCGGGTTCCGAGTTGAATACTTTCAGAGCTGGAGCGTCGGTGTCCGTTCGAACGACATGGTCAAGTCAGCGGAGCCGCTGTGTTTTAACTCGCTGCACTATGAGCTCATACAGCTCATCGTTCCATCGTCTGCGGTACTCGTCGTCGCCAACGCGTAAAGGCCCGTAAATCTTCCGCAAAATATTTCTCTCGAATACTCCAAGAGCCGACCCATCGGATGTTGTCATTGTCCATGCTTCTGCGCCATATACCAGCACGGGCATGATGAGTGACTTATAGAGTGTGGTTTTCGTACGTCGAGAAATAACTTTTCTCCTGAACTGCCTACACAGTCCAAAGTAGCAATTACTGGCAAGAGTGACTTCGCGGTTTTTGTTACCGATGATGTCGATTGCATCGGCATAAGCCAGCAATTGTACGCTCTTGTAGTAAAATAAAATAAAATAAAAATTGTTCCTGAGCGGTTCAGTTCTGCAGTTCGCGAGATCACCTTTTATAAAAAGAAGGAGCTTTTCTTTATATTATTGGTGTTGGTAACACTGTGCAATAACGATTTTGATGCGGAAAATTTTTGTTTTGATTACGAATCCGTAATTATAAAGTTTCCATCAGCTCCAGCAAGGAAACAGAAGGTGATAGAACTTTCCACTTAGGCTTAAATTAAAGCTAGAACTATAGACTAATATCCCTGAAAATACTATTCCTGCACCTTGACCTGATGGTCACCTATGATTATTTACGTTTTATCGTCCAACAATAAACAAAATACTGGAAAACTATGCAATTAAAAAATATGTAAAAATCAGTGTTAGCTGTTCAATAAATGACTTAGGGTCAAGGTGCAGGAATGGTATTTTCACGGGTTGAAATCAGAAGTCCAAGATAGTAGTCGAGATTTTTAGTTTTAAGCTAAGCCTAAGTGGAAGGTTCTACCACCCTTTTTTTATTTGCTAGAGCTTCTCAAATATTGCAAAAAAACGCGCTTTTTTGACACTTTTACCTCCTTTTTCTTAATATCTGGAGCTGATGGAAACTTTATGCTTACGGATTCGTAATCAACACAAAAAAATCTGTCAAAAATAGCGTTAACATTTGCTGCATCAAATTTTGTTTCCATTTGTGTTTGTGTAATAAGTATTGTTAAATAGCGAATACCCGCATGTTTGCGGCGCTTTCAAAAACCTTTCGAACTGCAAAACAATGACTCAATTCTATTCTTCGCATATCTATAATACGGGTGTCTAATTTCAAGCAAGTGGCAGCATGAATAAGATTTTTTCCAATAGATCGGTATATGGGCCACCTATTAGAAAAAATATTCTATATGTTAATCCTGGCAATAAGCTACCTACGTGCCGAATTTCATGCAAATCGGACCATAAATAAGACTTTTTCGAATAGATCGGTCCCTGGTCCACTTAACGGAAAAAAATTGATCCTATACGCTAATCAAGGAAGAAGGCTACATACGTACCAAATGCATTTTTTTTTTAGCGTAGCTCGACCCCTGCACCACCTATCGGAAGAATTAAAACTTTGTGTACTCCTCCTTCTAAACACCTTTCCAAACAAACAGCAACCATTCGATTTGGTCATGAAACTAGGACAAAATTGGTCCCAATTGATTATGCTTACAATGAATTTCACAATTATTCTAAATTTTTTATATCATCAAAATCATGCGATAAAATGCAAAATTTTGGCGAAAAAAATTTAAATTTTTCGCGTTATTCCGGATTTTTCCAAGTTTTTCACTTAGCATTTTCTATTCTTCGATTCGAAAGCCATTCCAAAGGAATTGCACAAAAAATTCCATACAAAAAAATCTATTTTCGATTTTTCTGATTTCCCGACTTTCCCAGAGGGTTTTCCCAAAATTTTCTTTTGTAAAAACCTTCTCCTGGCAATTACGAACTACTAAAAAAAAATGTTTGTCAAATTGGCCCAACTGTTCTCAATTGATGAACTACTATACATTTTTCACACTAATTTTTTTTTATATATATATTAGGCGACCCTCTGCCTGCTTCGCTAGGCATATCAAAATTAGAAATGAATAATGAACACTCGATTTAAATTCACTCTATGTGTATTTATTCTTTTTTTACAATATAAAATTAATGTTAATTTTAAACTTAAACTAACGCAAAGCCTTTTCGTAAACTACATTTTTTGTTTTGCCCTGAGTTGTGGTATAAATAAACAGAACTGATGGCTTTCCTACACGTGAACATGATACATATAATTGTCCGTGGGAGAAGCATGGATATTCTAAGTCAATTCCGCATAATTCCAGCGATTGTCCTTGTGCTTTGTTTATTGTCATTGCAAATGCAAGACGTATTGGAAATTGCAATCTTTTGAAGTCAAAAGCTAAATCTGGTGGAATCAGTGGAATACGCGGAATCAATACGTCTTCACCTTTGAATTTTCCTTTTAAAATTGTTGCTTCAATAAGATTATTCATGACCTTTTTGACTGCTAATCTTGTTCCGTTACACAATCGTGGCTGATTTAAATTTCTAAGTAAAATAATTGGTGCACCAACTTTCAATTGTAAGCGATGAGCCGGCAGTCCAGGTAAATCCAAGGAATTTAAAAATTCTGTTGGATAATTTACAGCGTCATCTTGATTTATAACTGTATCAATTGATTTAAATGTTACAATCTCACCAGGCACATCATTTAAAATATTCGCATTCAATTGACCAACATCCTTATTTTTCGCAGCCAGTATTGCTCTTTCAGCTAACCAATTGTGATTTTGATAATTTTGCGCAATATTTGGAAAAACACTTGAAACTAATTCTTGTTTTGTGTGTGCGAAATTACAAAAATTATCTGGCAAAGTGATTAAGCCAGTAGCAGCATCAATAGGAATTTGTCCATTTCCTATCTTCAGAAGTTGTCTTGAAAATTCGTCAGCCGATGCATAATTTTGCAAATAAACTCGCAGATTTGTTTTCAAAGTCAAAGTTTTTACGTGCCTCCATAAATGGGATGTCTTTAAACATGCTTTTAATTCATCTGCTGGTGTTGAACGGGGAATTACTGGCAAAGTTTGACGAAAATCACCAGACAATAATATTAAAGCGCCACCAAATATTTCTTGATTATTACGTAAATCTTTCAAAGTTCTATCCAATGCTTCCACTGATTTTTTATGTGCCATTGTACATTCATCCCACACAATTAATTTGCATTGTTGCAAAACTCTTCCCATTCCAGAATTTTTTGAAATGTTACATGTTGGATTTTCATTAATTTGCATATTCAATGGTAATTTAAGTGCGGAATGCGCTGTACGGCCACCATCTAATAATGTAGCAGCTATTCCAGACGATGCAAGCGCTAATGCTATATTGTTTTGTGATCTTACAGTCGCTAATAACAACGAAATCAAAAACGTTTTACCGGTGCCACCTGGCGCATCTAAAAAAAACATTCCTCCACTTTTGTTTTGTATAGCTTGCATTATAGTGTCATATGCATGTTTTTGTTCTATATTCAATTTCGGCAGATTCAAATTTATAAATGTGTTAAGATCATTTATATCGTATTGTTGTTCACGTTGTATATCTTGATTAAATACGTCATGCATTGCTCGATTAGGAGGTGGTAAACCTAATTGTGACAATAATTTATTTGCAACTGCTAAGCACATATCTTCAATAATAATCAATGCCTCGTTATACATTTCCAGTGTAATGAGTAATTCCTGATTTGCAGAAATACGACGCATTCTATTCAAGATATCTTCGGTCATATAATCACGATAACTTTGCCACAGTTGCAATGGATCAGATGGAAAACATGTTGCAACAATAATTGAAAATAATGTCCGTATTTGATGCGGTGTACCTGTTGCGGATGCATCTGCAAGTGTTGCATCCCAATGATTATCATCTTCAAGTAGATGCAATTCTTCACATGCTCGCCGGTAAGTTTGACAGAGGCGCCCATTAACTCTTTTCAAATTCAAAAAAGACGTTGGTCCACGAACATTAATTAATAAAAGACGCAAATAAAAACATTCAGCCTGGCTAGGATGCACTGTATAAAGTCGTCCTATGGCGTCACTTTCAAAAACACCAGGATAACCATCAACAGGTTTTCCTCTTTTACGTCTTTCCCATGTCTTTGAACTTACATTCCATGTGTAATATGTTGGTACTTGTGAATAAAGCAGTGTTTTAGCAAATTGATCTCTTTCACATAATTTAAAAAAAGAAATTAATGTGGTTGATGGCGGTCGCTCTACAATTGCCTGAGCATTATCAACAGTAAAATACACACGCTGTCCATTTTCCAAATGAACTGCTAAATGAATAACAGCTGGACTACGGTCATGAATGGGGAAAGACAAAATTCGCCAAACTGCCTCGTTACTACTAATGTACCTGCCCATTTGGTATTGAGTTATTTCATCATTTCGGTTCTCTGCAACTCCAAAAACAGCCATGTCACTGCCTTTGTTAATATACTTGCAAATGTATTTAATCGATTTGACCGAATTACAATATTCTACATTGATATGAGCTTTGTACGCTTTCGATAGCAATGGCGAATAGGGAACTACCCATCTATTATCAATTTCAAAATCTTGACGATTCA
Organism: Rhagoletis zephyria; assembly: GCF_001687245.7. Classification (NCBI taxonomy): domain Eukaryota; kingdom Metazoa; phylum Arthropoda; class Insecta; order Diptera; family Tephritidae; genus Rhagoletis; species Rhagoletis zephyria. Next base: position 44,257 of record NW_016158763.1, read on the forward strand.
CTTGTAAAGTTATTGATTTGCCGTTATCCTGTGTTGAACGTCGACGATATAGAGGGTATCCATCATTTCCAGTAATTGTTTCAGAAATGAGTGCTCTAGGGTATCGTTTCGTACATTTGCCATCTTGCATACATGGTGAATTGACATTTATCACACCACACGGGCCATGTATCATATTTTTAGTGACAACATCAAATAAATCTGGATCAATTGTCTGATCCGGAATCTCAGCTGAGATTACATCATCTATTTGATCGGTTGTAATTTTGTCCACTAACCATATTAAAATATGCGCGTGTGGCAAACCTCTCTTTTGCCACTCGACAGAGTACATCCAGCATCTAACTTCTCCGTAAACTTTATATTTGACAATAAAATCCATAAGTGACTTGAGTTTTTGTCGAAATATTCTTGCAGTGATATCATGGCGATCAGTAGAAGATTGTCCGGGATACAAATATTTCTTAATTTCTTCCCATTTTGGATTGCACGTGAATGTTATAAATAAATCAGGCCGACCATAACAACGAACATAACATATGGCATCTTGTGCGTACTCATGCATATGACGGGGGCTCCCTGTGTAGGTCGATGGTAAAATTACCATTTGTCCAATATTGTTTACATTTCTGTCATTATTGATCGCATCTCTGAGATGGATATACTCTTCTGAGCGCAACTTCCTTTGATTAAATCGAATGAAATTCAAACGTTCTGTTTCTATCTTTGCATACATATCTACGATATATTGATGAAATAGTTTTCGGGCTTTCAAAATATGATTTTCCTGGTTTTGTCGTATCATAATTCTATATGCATAATAGTTCATGGCGCTTACGTTTTTATTTACTTCACGTTCTGAAAAAAAAGCAAAGCAAATAGAATGATAAAACATGACACAGAAAATTATTGAAAATCATCATTAATCCAAAAACTCACGTGGATTTGCTGGATCAACCATTTTTATATTGACAGAGTATCCATCTTCGCCTCGACAAAATAAAATTGGATATTGTAGTGCGTCATAACAGCGATGCGTTTCGCATACACGTTGTAATTGATTATTTCTTCGGCGCAATACAATATCACGTGATTGAAATTCTTCACCAACAATCACAATAGCAATTTCATTATTAAGCGGTGCATTAAATCTTCGTTCGTGTTCACCGATCGGTCTTCTGTCAGCTCTAATCACAATTTTATGATCATCAGATTGCATTTGATCAAGTGCTGTCTTAAACGTAGTAACCAATTCGTTATGTTCATGAAATATTGCTTGCAATTCTTCAATTATCAATCTTCTGGCACTTTTAAAAAATGCACAACGTGTATCGACTTCATTTTGATTATTGCCAAGGAAATAAATTTGCAAAAATTGATAGTTAGCATCTGGGAATGGCAGCAAGGAACCGATTTTGTGGTAAATTTGCCCTTGTATCTGTAATGTAGAGCCAAAATATTCAGATGATAGATTGTCTATTTCAAAATTTTCATTTGAAATGCTTGATGCCGAAATTACCTTGAAGGTCGGCATAAAATTATCTCTTATTATATTCGTCGCACCAAAAGACGTCATTTGAAAACATGAATTGTACATTTGAATGTGATCCAAAAAATGATTTGATTGAGGTGTTGAGCCAGAAAGCAGTGAAGCTAATGGTTCTGGTGGATATTGTAATTCTGGTAGTCGTACTTTCCCAGAAGTACAACACATTCCAGGAGGTTCAGTTTTAAATTTCACTGCATTACAATATTGACATATTTTGTCCATTGCGCCAATAACCACAAATTTATGCAAACTATAATCAATGGCATTGTTATATTGAAATCCAGCACCGTTCAAATCAATATTAACATTGATTCGTGCTGCTTGTTGTCGTCTTTGTGCATTTTCATTAACATTTCTTGCTGCACGATGCGCTTGCATTCTTAATCTATCGTGCTCATTACGTTGTATACGTTCTTCAGGTGAATGGCCTGAACGTGATCTGGCCATACGTTCCCTTTGATTTTGGTTTTGAATTTCTCGCTCTTCTTGTGATTGATTTTGCCTTTCATTTGATCTATTTTGCGTTCTACGCGACCGACGACCAATATCATTTCTTCGCGGGCGTGGCATTTCTAAAATAAAGCGATGAAAATATAAGTAATATAATTTTCTTTTTTCTATTGTTGAAATTAAATTTCTAATTCTTTTGGCCGCATAAGTTGATTTCAAATAAGTTAAAACAAAATAATTGAAAAGTAATGAATTTAATCAAAAAAACATAAAAAACTTACAATGTGCATTACAATCGCTAACAACAACAACGAAACCACCGTTTTTTTTATTTTCACTGATTATTAAAATTTTACGCACCATATATTTTATTTTTATAAATTTTTTCCCAAAAAAAAAAACAACAATGAAAAACACACTTTAAAATTGTTGACCACTCACCAAATGGTTTTGATACAGCTGATTATGTTGACCTCAGTATATCCAGTAAACAAACTGTGGTGAAAGTCCTTTATAAGGACCAAGTTTATAGTGGTGAAGTTTTAAGTACAACACAATTTTCTGTACGCAAGGTTGCTCTTTGGCAAAAATAAAGTAATCTTTAGAAATCATAAAAAAAAAGTTGCAAATTTAAAAGAAATATCTTAAAGAAAAACTAATACATGCATTTACTTGAATAAGTAAACAGCAAAAGTATACTAAAATGACTATTTAATGCGTTGTTTGATACAAATTTATATTATTGCTCAAAACCCTCTGCGCGCTGCCGCTGTCTTTTTGTTTCTGTATCGCATCGCGGTGAATTCACGTTTTTCAGAAAGTTGGCAACAGAAGAAAATTGAAGAAAGTACATATTTTGCTCATATTTGCTATTAAATGAAAATGTGTTTCGGGTACTTTTTAATGTTGCAACTACTCTTTAGTTTTGAAACTGCTTACACTCACAAAATAATCCAACTCTTTTAAACACACATACAAATATAATTATTTATTTTGGTTTTTCCACTCGTCAAAGCAGCACATAAGGTTGCATTATTTAATTATTACCTAATACAAACTTGTTCTCTTTTAACAATGATAATATTACTATGTGAAATCAAGTAAATATGCATTTTTGTATTATATCCTGAGCATTTGTCTTCAGCGCTATACCAATGCTCGAACACTTGGAGCATGAAATTTACAGAAGTATTGTAACAGAAATCCCTGAGAGCGCTATTTTAGTTGTACCTGCTTTTATGCATTTATCTCGTAAACGTACGTTTTCCCATATAAAATTGTCTACCTAAATGCATGAAAGAAGTGTTAGCATAACTTTTTCGAGTATATATATATACAGGAGGATTTATTTTTTACATTTTGCTCGTCGGCTTTCGCGTTTTCTTTTCTTGGTTTTAGACTTTCACCACAAAAAAATTACGCAAACCCATGAACAAAGTTATACTAATAGAAACCTGATCTTAATACTCGAGCTACCATCAAATTAACACATTTTATTTTTTAAAAGAACATTTATGGCGACTGTCGATCCATATTGATGGATTTCAAAAAGTGTATGGATTCAACCGCTGAATAATTTCGTATGTTTTAAATCCATCTAAACTTTTACATTTGCGCATTTATATATATGTATTTAACATTTAATTTAAGTAAACGTTTCAATATTTGTCCAAAAACTTTGAACTTCGAAAAATACAGGCTTATGGTTATTAATGGAATCAAATATATTTAACGAATTTTTATTTTATCTAAATCATAAAACGTTCAAATGAAGCTCAAAATATTTTTCCAGTTTAAAAAAAAGCAATGTGCTTTGATGCCGTGTCACGCATGCATAAAAAGGAA
>NW_016158763.1:55543-68025 GCF_001687245.7 Rhagoletis zephyria
TAGACGAACAGCTGGGATAAAGTATTGATGTATTTAAATGTTAAGTGTTAATTTAAAAATGTGATGTCCATAAAATAATTAATGTGATTTTATGTTATTATATGTTAAGGTATGTTTGAAAAACATGTTTTGGTATACACGTTTGTTAATTATGTTTTCTTGTAAAATTAAATAGACTCCCTGAGGAAGACACAATAATTTGTCGAAACGCGTAGGAGGCAGAAAAGAAAAACCAAGGTTTTTGCTTTAAAATCAACGGCCGAAAAGCTCCAAATATACAGAAACTCGTACTATTGTTAAGTAGCTCATGTCTTTAATTGTTGTCTTATTCATTTTTAATCTTTACAATTTACTTTAGTTAGGATTGGACATGGGTTAGCCAAGGACTGGAGACATGAGTCTCTTAACAGTAATAAGGGATTTGATTTTTAAATTGCAGAGGACCATTGATATGTGAATTCATATATTTCGATAATGAAATAAATTCAAGCATAAATACGATTTTTAGTTACATAGACATATGTAACTCAATTTCAGCGCCAACTGGTGGAAAATTTTTTTCGAAAGAATTCTTTTCCCTGTTATCAATACATGTTTTGAATCTGAGGATAATCGGACCATAAACACGATTTTTAGTAATAACTCGAATCCAACGCCACCTGGCGGCTCTTTTTTTGTAATTGTATTGTTTTTTTCTGTTGTCAATACATATCTCAAATAGGAGGCGAATCGGGCCATAAATAAGGGTTTTACCAACAACTCGACTCCAGCGCCACCTAGCGGTTGTTTTAAAAGTTAATCTGCTATTCAGAAGGTAGGCAAATTCAAAAACCCAATATCATACAAATCCTTCCAGCGGTTCTTGAGTTATAAATGGTGTAACTAACACGACTTTCTTTTATATATATAGAGATAGTGTATTCCTTAACAAAAACCGAATAAATCTAAGTTTCAAACGTCGATGTTTTTTTATTAGATATATTTAAAAAATCTTGAGTACGTATTTTTGTAGCCCATTCAATTTTAGTGCATTAAAGTGCCAGTTTGAAATAGCAAGGACATACCCTTGCTTTTGGAATTGTTTTTGGTGAAAGTGTCGCATCCGTATAAAAAAATCGTTGAAAAACGTAAGTCCTAGCTACTACAAACTTGCACCTAAATGTACTACAATTAAAAGGGTTACAAAACTGCATATTCAAAATCTTTTTAATAGTGCTTATCATTACTATACGGCACCCACATATTAAAAAGTTTTGATTATTTATTTTATTTTTATTAAATTTTAATTTTTTTTTATAAAAATATATTTAGCTGATTTTTTAATTAATTAATGTTTTTAATTAGATACATTACTTGCGTTTCGATATTTTGTATGCTTAATTTGTAAATCCCTTTAAATTTAAAACATAATAGGGCATATTTATAGTCGAATCAAGGACGAAACTAAAAATAATTTCGACTTTTTTGACAAATTTTTTTCTTAAAAAGTGTTGTCAGAGAGCTGAAATTATTTTTACTTTCAGCTTTGTTTTGACCATGCACATATGAGCGAATTCAACGAAAAGTCAACCGCGTAAACAAATTAAAAGTCCTATATATCTTACTTGTTTATAGGCCGATTTGGCTGCTTTTTACAATATATACGGTTATGCAAGCAGAAACGTTTTTGTCAAAAATGGGCTCGCTAGGTGGCGCCAGGGTCGGGATATTTCGAAAAACCATTTCTATGCTCTGATTTGTTTCACATTTGGCATGTTTATTTGAAACGTAATAAGGCATAGATTTGCAAAAAAATAGAGCCGCTTGTGGCGCTGATGTCAAAAAAAGTACGCTCGATATAAAATACATGTTTCCTTCACGTTAAAAAATCTTTCAAGAACAATATTAACTAAACTTTTTCAATGGAAATTTGAGTAACGTAACGCCAGGTGACGCCACGTCAGATAATTCAGCTGGTTAAACATAAAGCAGAGAAGATTTCTTCATCTAAAAACTATAAAAATTAACCTTAAACATTTCTATTATTACTACAAAGACTTTTATACCGAGTTTTGCAATTTTGTAATCGAAGTCAAAATCCACTTCTGTTTTTGTAACGTCAATCCAGCGCATATGTTTAGTAATATCTTTAAATCGCTACTACCAACAGTTGTAATTTTTTTTACTGCATAAGGGGCCATTTATTTGCTATGCAAATCTAGATCAACTTTTTTAAAATGTTTACTTTTTCAATATGTCTTTTAACATTTTTTCGTACGTGTGTCACGTAACGCCAGCTTGGAAATATCCATATGCCATTATATTTTACATTGAAACGTAACTTTTTGTATTTATTTCCTATCTTTTACTATCTAACTTATCTCCATATAAATGACTTCCCCAGTTTCGTGCTCCTTCCTGGTGATTACAACAAATACACAAATTGTTACTTTTATTACATTTTATGGCTTTTAACTTAGTTCTAAGTATTGCGAGTTCATTGATAAAGCTATCATCGAAACGAAAAGATTATATTGTAACCTAAACTTGCCTATTTTTAATAAAATTAGCTGTGGAAATCGAATGGGTATGAAAAGGAATTATTCATTAACTACATGTACGGGGGTGGCCCCCTGTTTAAAAAATCCAATTCCATTTGAATTAAGAGAATTAGGTAATTGAAATATTAATTTTTGGAGTGCAATGGGGTATAGTCGTTGTTTTGGGTATGCAGCTACAGTTCACGGCTATACTCAATCCCGAATCTTGCGCCCTCGTTCGCGCACTCTGGGCTACGTGTGCACCCCACGTGCGAGATGCGGCAACCAATCCGAGTGGAGCCTTGGGTCACGGCAGAAAGAGAGGAAGCTTCGGTGAGGCCACTCCGACTTATTCGGTTTAAGGTCTCACCGAAGTCTGCAGCGTCTGTTCACCAGTAGGTGCGGCTGCAAGCGGACGTCTGTCTTGGAGCAAGCGGCTCGCTTTATAAACGAGTATTCGGTTGCGAAACGAACCCGTCCCAGCAATAGCTGGTGCGCTGGGCTTGGGACCCGCCACATAAAAACCCATTCCAATGAAAAAACAACACTAAGCCTAGGCTGAGACCCCACCCAAAACTAAATCCGTTACAGCAATGTTTTGAGAAGTAATACCTTCTTTTCTTATCACAAACGATGCACGCTCGTAATGAGATTTTACTAAGTGTATAAATCTGACACTCACGCCTTTTACATATTGTTTCTGTCACAGTAGATCATGATTAATTGAGTCGAAAGCTCGCCGCAAATCCATAAATAAGGCGAAAACAGAAAATTTATTTTGCCTCATATGAATCTGTAAGGCTGACTGCAGAACGAAAATATTATCAGTGCAGCATCTTTTGTTTCTAACCCCATTTTGAGATTCCGGGATTATATAGTTTTCTTCAGCCCAATTCGTTACCCACTGCGCGAGAATCTTTGTAAAAATTTTGGGAATTGTATTCCTCAGTGCTATACCTCTGTAGTTAAATGGCTTTTGGAATCTCCGCTCTTATGGAACAGTACTAAGAGCGATTGTGACCAAGACTCAGGGGTTTTACCCTACGATAGGATACTATTAGATAATGAGTGCAAATAGTCTATGCCTTCATCAAGGAGACAATTATAAAATCTCCCCCAACCATGTCTAGACTAGGGATGTTGCGAATGTGGAATTTTAGACATCCGCGGATGCGAATGCGAATGCGGATGCGGATGTTTAAAAGTTGTCATGAATTTTTAAGAAATAATTTAGGTGGGTGAATTAGGTGATTTAGGTATATAAAAAATGGAAAGGTTAATAATTTTTAATACATTTTTTATTTTTATTTTTTTTTTAATAAAAAATCAAATCAGCGCCACTATATAACTACTCGATCGAGGCGACAAACTTGAAAAACTTGAAACTTGCCAAAATTGTAAATTCTTTTCGATTGAAACTGCACTAGTTGAGGGGACTTTGAGTTATATTTATTTATTTTTATTGCGGTGCAATAAATACTTTTTGAGAATTTCATCGGGGCTGCAAATGTGGGATGTATGCTCATGACATTCATCTTCACAATCTAGCATCATGGCACAATCGTTGTTTAACACCGTTTTTTTCGAAAGAATTCTTCATTCTCATTCCTTTGGTTGTTTCGGACTTTGTCACGTCATCAGCGTTTTTCGTTTTTTGTAATTCAATTTTAATGCTTTATTCTGTGACTGGTTAGATTTACGTCTGTGCACTTGCACAATATTCCAAGGACCGAAATTAACAGTTATTTTTTTCAGAGTGAAATTTTGCCTTATATTTTTTATTCCGAAATCAGCGTCCTATGCGGATTATAGAGAAACCGCTTATCCAAATTAAACAAATTTGGCAACTTTCCGCTATTTTTTCCAGCGGAGAATTTTTACGCTACCTGATCGAAAACACTTACGCCGCTTATATTAAATTTAACGCCGCTTTGTTAGGTGGCAGTTGCAAACAAATTTATTATATTTTATATTACTGACGTGATAAAGTAACTAACATATTTTATAATAATACTGCGTTTCTAAATATATGTTTTTAAGATGTTTGCTATATAATTTTACACTGTTTAATTCATTGTAACATTGAACGATTTTTTCAACACGGCGGCCGCTCAGCGTTGAATTCTAAATAGTATCGGCGCAACTATCTCTATTTGTTGCAATTTCATTTGTTTACATTTATCAGCTGTTCATTTGGCAGCATATTCATCAAGCCGTTTCTAAGACGTAATTGTTGGGTTCAACAGTTGCCAGCAGTTTCGTAGCATATGAGCTAAACAGCTACCTCTTATGAACGCGACCAATGTGTGGCTTTCTGCTTTTAGACAATTCAGTTTTAAAGCTATTTAAGTCCCCTTACATTGGATACCAAACTTGTTTAATTTGAATAAGCGGTTTGTTTATTATCCGGAAAGTACAAGGCATATCAAACAGGTAGAAGCATTAGAGAAAAAACAATATTTGCGCGTATTTTGTTGTTGCTTCTGGTATCGAAAGTGTCAAAAAATGTTCTGATTTTTTCTTCTAAATCAAAGCGCGCCATGTGAAATAAAAAATATTAAAAAATTTAAATTGGTAAAAAAATTAAAAATGTTGCAACTTTATTTCTTAGTAAATTTTTTTCTTCTCGAAGCATTGATCCATCCTTTGCAAGGCCCAGTAATCAGTGGTTGTGCTGCTGAATTGGACGAACGTTCCAAAAGCTGTTATTCAATCGTTTGTTTTATATGGAAAAAGGTTTCACATGCAAATAGATTTTAACAATTTTGAATTTTTGTGATGAAAAATTTTACATTTTCGAGAACAAATAATTTGAAAAAATAAAAATAAAAATCAAATCAGCTACCCGTTCAATGTGCCTTAGGAAAGTACTTTTGTTTCGGATTAAAAAATATTTGGCCAAGTTTAACTCGTAAAAAAAATAACTGTAATTTTCGGTCCCTTCAATATTCGCATTCGCAAAAGATTCGCATTGATTTTTGCGAATGCGAATGCGAATGCGAATGTTAAAATTAATGCGGAAGCTCCGCGGTTGCGAATGCGAATATTCGCAACAACCCTGGTCTAGACCTGGAGCTTGTTATTTTTGCAGGCTTTGATTTCTGAAATCAACTTCTCGACATCTAGTGTTACATAAAACGTTCCAAAAAAGTTAGATCTCGTAGTATACGCCGTGCATAAATTTCGTAATAAAATTGTTCCCATTCAACAAGCGGAATAGGGTTTGATATTGAATGCTTTTTGTTGCATTCTCTGATGACATTCCAAAACTCTTTTGAATTTTTTACGTTAGCAAACTTGTTTTTGGCAGCTACGTCGTATGCGCTTTGTTTGCTACTTAGCAACTTTTTATTTTATACTCTATTTTAAAATTTATATATGTAGTTTGATTTATGTTCATTACTAAATGATGAATTTTTCGCGTTTATTGCTAAGCAACTCTTGATCAAACCAGAGATTTTTGAAGTGGCTTGATGATTTCCCTGACGTGTTTCTGAACATATTAAGTTTTTGAGCTGACCTTTTTATTGATTCTATCAGGTTTGAATATTGGGTTTCTACTGAAGCACTAATAATGTCACATTGAGAAAGACAATCCTCCCCACACTGAAGTGCAATTAATTGTGGGGCTTTTGTAGGTTCCCATTTCAATATTTGTTTTTTGTATGTTCCCTTAATTCCTCCAGATTTATTTCTTGCATCACTATTAAGCGGTTTATTTGTACTCAACTTTATAGGGAAGTGGTCTGAGCTTACTACGTCAAATTACACTTCGGCTTTATTGGTGTGAGGAATAGCCTCTACGTTTGCCCATATCAAATCTATAGCACTTTCTCCATTACTGTTTGAAAAGGTAAAGTTTCCTGGTGTGTCGCCCGGTATGCGCCCATTTAGTAGAACAAGTCCATTTCTTGACATAAAATTACATCAATTTTTGCCCCGATTTCTAACTATTTTGTCCGCAGAAATTCGTATGGTCTCTAAAATTGAGTTTAGCCCTAGAAGGAGATCGCAGCTACTTTCGCTACCAATTCGAGCGTGAAAATCACCACCAATTATGGCCATTACCGTAATTATGGGAAATTTCATCTAAAAAAATTCTAGAAAGTCCAGCGCAGTCTCAATGTCATAAGTCGCTTTAACATAGACAGAGCCAATCATCAATTTAAAGTTACTTAAAACTATACAATTGAAAATCCATAAGGGGGATATATCTATTACAAATGACTTAAAACTATTGTGTATTAACGAGATCAGACCACCGCTTGCCCTGCCTGAAAATTTTTCTCTTGCTGCAGCAGCTGAGAAGTGTTCAAAGTTGTTCCATGGTAAAGGTGAATTGTCAAATTCAGTTTGCAACCAGGTTTCGCACAATCCAATTATGTGTGCTTTAGCAAGCGACGTTTCATTGTAGATATTGGCGATGTCATACACGTTCCAAAATGAGATATTCGAAAAAGATTACGGCTCTAAAGTAGAGTCTTGTTTACTTTGGATACATATTTGTTTTGTTTACTGGTTTTTGAGCTATCTTTGTAGAGCAGCTGAGTAAAATCGACAGATAATCGTTCATAATCCGTTGGATATAATTGCTTTATAACGTCGACTGCATTTGTTCCTTCCTCCATAAATTTTTGCTTCGTTTTCCAGTGAAGCCAATGGTTACCAATTTAATGCGATCATATCTCACTATTACTTTATGTAGGCTACTAATTGCTAGAATCTTTTATTTTAATTGTAACATAACCTTCTTGTTTTTTTGTCTGTCATCATTGAGATCCTTTTCTATATAAATGGCTAAACCAGCCAGTTTTTTAGTATTTTTGAAAACCGCCTCGATTGCGTCGACTGAATCGAATTCAGCTAAGACGGCCATTTTACCATTTTTAGCAGAAAGTTTCCTTGTCCAGGCCTTTGAAAATTTGATTTTTTCTTTTGACGAGATCTTCCAGAGATCCGCCGGCCGTCTATTATCTTTTGGGCTTTTAAACTCTCCACTTCCTACTTCAGCTCTTCATTTTGAACAGTAAGTTTGTTAATTGTGCCCGAGACATTGTTGAGCTTCATCAGGTCATCGACAGTGAGATCAGCTCTGTTCTGCTTCCCTAGCGCTGTGTTATCTGAGTATTCCGGACTTAAGTCGGATAATAATCTCTTTGATGGGTTTTTCGTTGGAGTTTTTTTCACAGACATTTTACCTTTTTTGTTATTGTTTTTTTAAGTTATCGAGCTCACCATGTGGAAGTGCTGTATCAGCTGCTCAACTGCACGCAACTTTTCTGAAGTTTGACTGAAAGAGTCAGCTGGTAATATTTTTATTTTGGTTCACCGCGTTTTAGATAATTTGAGTGAAACTTCTGTGATTACTTTGCGCGTAGATTTAATATTTTAATTCGTGTTTTCCACCAATATTCCCCGATCACAGACACTGTTTTTAATTACACGCGTTAGCAAAATATTCAGACTCGCATTGAATGCAAATTCCGCACCGAACGCTAAGAATTATAAGTATGCAGACAAACTTTCACGGAGCCCTCAATATCAACACGTAAACTGCAACATACACGAACGTAAAAAATGTCGAATAAAAACAGCAAATTTTATTTTATTTTGAATACGGTTGCAGCGAGTGCGCTATAAAGACAGTAATAAATTCGTTTAGTGAAATCTCGTTTTTATTAATGCGGTTCTTTCTTAGGAATAAGCATGGTAATAGGTTACTGTCCAGTGACCAAACTAAAATCGATACTAAGGCCAGTTTTTCATTGAGAGTTTAATTCTTTTTATCATTTAAACTAAGTTTAAGCTCAGGGAAATTTACAGGTAGTTTAAACTAAGTTAAAATGTCCAATCTGGCTGTGCTCGAAAGCAGATTATTGTGGAAAAACTTGTATAGCGACACATAAATAATCAAAATGTTCATTCGAAGGATTAAACTTGTGCCCAACAACATTAGCTAACACAACTTGGCTTTTGCCCTACAAAATAACCAAGGTTTGAGTGGATTAAACTCTCAATGAATAACTGCAGTATAAGCGAAGTTTATATTTAAACAGAGTTTTAACTAAACTTCGTTTAAACTAAATTTAAACTAGCACTGAAAAACTTTCCCTCTGTAAAAAATTATTTTAATTTCAGGTAACATACATGCCAATACATAATAACCATACAATAAATGTTTAAAATACCTCACGCGCTAAATAACAACAAGTGATTAGAAATGCTGCAACAAGAAATTTGCTACGGACCGTGCATCCAAAAGGCTACTGAGAATTCATCCTTACTACTAATAACAGCAAACGTTGGAACTCTTTTTGAGGATGTAAGTATTTACACACATACATGAAGTACGTTTTACGATAGCTGAAGCATAACAAATTAGTTTTAAGCAGCACCAGTGGGCTACGCGGGGTTTCTATATATTTCGAAAACAGACATCTATGGTCCTATTTGGCTCATATTCATTTTGCCTTCATCTGGCTAAAATCAAAACATAGGATCGGATTTACTTGTAAATTGTGCAATGGTTGTCTATTAAGAAGACGCAGCTAAAGCATTTAGATTAGGTAAGGTTATTTTGGCTGGCTGACAGTCCCATATAGACCAATTTGAGAATTTCAGTAGTGCTTGAAGCCTAAGTGTGGGGCTCCGAGATATTTCAATCGTGTTTTGGAGACAGCAGGACAATCGCATAGGATGTGTTCTAGGGTCTGGGTGTTTGGCGCATTCCATCTCGATATAGTCTGCTTTTTCACCCTCTGGTCTTTTTCGATATAAAGATTTTTTTTAGAGGTTTCGGAATATTATTCTAACAAACTACGAATACGAATCAACACTACAAAGCTCCTTTACTCCCGGATACCAAATTACAGCTGTGTAACAATAACAAATATAAATGAAAGAATGCAAAGCAATAAAAACATATTTATAACAAGTAAAAAAAGTCTAAGTTCGGAGCCGAACATTAAATATAGTTTTTTTCACCTTTCCGAAAACTACAGCTATATGGTAAGCAGGGCAGGTTTTAGCCCTATTTCAAACATCTTCGATCCCATCGCCCATTTTCCGAAATTCCTTAATAATGCTATTTCTTTTCAAAGGATTTTTGTTAATATCTGTTTAAGCGACTTATGCTTAAAAGTGCATCCCTGCGTTGCCATGCATTTCACACGCACCCCTGCGTGAACACCGCCAAAAAGCTTCCCTGGTTTTTCGAACTTCCAGGGTTCTCTTGCTTCGTATAAATGCGCTGAGCGCAGTTGAATCTTCCTTCTTATTATTATCAACATCCCACCTGAAGACATCGTGAGCTACAGTTTGGAATTACATCGTGGGATTCATCCAATTTTCGCTATTCAACCTAAGTATCATTTGTATGGCTAAACCATACGCAATTGTATTGTAATTTCATTGGTTTAAATAATACTTACTTTTGCATTGTATAAAATAATACCAATTTTCCTTTAAACGTTACCACAAAGTTACATTGTAGACAATCCTATCAAATGATCTTCAACACTTTGCATTGTATAAAGCACATATCATTCATTCGATTTTTTCATTGTACCTTTTATTAATACAATTAATTAGTTAAAACAAACCACACCACTACATAGTAGTGCTAGATTTAAGGCAACGTGAATTTCCATTAGTAGTTTATAAATTAGCTATACTCGTTAAATAAATCCAACGTTGAATTTTTCTACATTGCAAACCAAATCTTCATCATTTCCATCCATCAGCAGTGCTTATACATGCGCTTCAACATGGTCCTTGCGAACCGAATTTGACAGCAAAGGAACGCAGCTAATAATAAGCATACCCGTAGTTGGCAACGCGGACATCGAAAGAGGAGTTTCGAACAACAAAAACTCCTACTGGCAATGCTGTGGGCGACAGCCATATTATTTTTCACACACAATTTTGGAATGGCAGCAGCAGCAGCAACATCGTAAATTTTGTGCCGCGATACAATTTCAACCATCGTCATAAAAGTTTAACGCGTTTTAAAAGTGCCAATTCTCAGTGCGTCGAGTTCAAAAAAAACCAAAAAACCAAAAGTGACTACAAATTGCTGCCCACCGTGGGATATTTGCAGACAGGTGCATCCACCAACAACAGCGCATATTAAGGGACGCTCAAGGAGCCCCGATTTTGAAGCGGCGTGGGACAGCAATCCCTAGTGAAGACTCCCGACTTCCTCAGCGAGGCGACAGCCCAGCGTGGGATATCCTAACCACAACCATAAGGATGAGTAAAATTATGGAACGCATGTAAGTTAGACCATTTTTTTCCGTTATTGCTAACGTACATATATACATAGTAATCACCGTTACCTCTGAACGGTGCTTGCTTATGTACATATATACCCAAGCCAGCATATACATACGTACATGCATTTTATGTACAGACACGCCGTGAACCGTTTTGTGGATCGGTACTCGCTGTTGGCTTAATCGCTATCACGAACCATAGTTTGCACCCTTAACATATGTATGTACATACATATGTACATGTGTATATGCCCATTTGCTAGTTTTGTATTAGCTGCTAGCGCAAGCGGTTTGCGACCGCTGCTTATACCTACTTACCCACATTCGTACTTATATGCATATACATATATCTATATTCGTACATATATATGTACAATCGCTCTCCTTGCTGAACATTGTTCCAGACTCTTCCATATACATATATGTGCATGCCTGTGTACTTGGGTGGTTGCCTATTTGCCTCGCCAACTTTGAAAATCTTTTCGTTTAGCGAAATTTTTGATCATACCACCGCCATATGTCTATTCGGTTACGCTAGCGGTGTGATTTCGCTTCTACATACGCATGCTTGTATGAACGTTTCAACCCTCTTTGAGTTGGACCATTAGCCGTTTGCGCCGGCGTTAGAATTTTGCCGGGCTTATTTTACCATTTGCATTTCTTTGCTTCTTCGGTTTCTTGCTGGCTGCGCTGCCAGTTGCTTTAAAATTCTATAAGAATCGAAGACTGCAAAAGGGACACACTCAAAGTAGGAAACGAAGAGGGGAATTAACGAGCACTGTACAAGCATTTGCAGAGATTTCTTCCTAAAACATACATACAGACATGCGCGCTGATGTACATACATAGTGACGTAGGTACAAAAACCGTACACTAGATTCACATTCTTGTTCGTAATTTTTTACCACTTGAGCTGGCATACAAGGCAATCCACATTTTCAAAACGTTCATTCCTCATTTACATATGTACTTCTTGCATGCCCTTTTATTTATATGAGTTAATCTACAAAATTACATACAATATCCATTGTCACTATTAGTTGCTCTCTTGGCATATACATATGTACAGGTGTATATGCGAAATTTATAGTGGTCGTAATAATTGCATGCGCCAGCGCTTTTAGACCCAGGCTAATACATGCCTATATATACACATTCATCCGTATGTATAGACCTACATACGTACATATGTGTATTGTGTTCATGGTCTAAGGCAAACATTTTAAGTGAACATTTTTCAAGTACCCTTCTATATACATATGTACATATGCATGAATGTGTGGAATTTTGATGGTTGTATTACTGATCTCCACCGGCTTTGAAATTCGTGCTCTATTTTAACAAAATCCCGTATTACTTGCGCCGGAATACAAGGAAACTAGAATTATCAAGACACTAATTCCTCATTTATGGATATCTCCGAGTTCATCTATAAAATTACCTACAGGATCCATTGGAATTAGTGAGAAACAATACCGAAATACGTTTTGTGAATTCAAAAAAATAATTTTACGTTGAGATCATACATATACATACACACGTGCTGAATCGTATAACTAAATACATACATATGTACATAGGTATAGTAGCAATGTTTTAACCAAACCCAGTGGTAAATTTATGCGATCCGGTTGCGTAAAACTGTAGTGCCTTGCCGGCACATACATACATATACGAGCTCCGGGGTTCA
>NW_016158763.1:69337-72817 GCF_001687245.7 Rhagoletis zephyria
GTCGAGTTGACAAACTCGGGTCGCATTTTCGACGATCTTGCCGCCCATCCCGGTAACTGAAAAGTTTTCTCTAAAAGTGGGGAGTTGCAAACGCTTAAGAACCTTTTCAGATATGAAGGTTTTTTGAGAGCCTTGGTCGATCAAGGCTCTTAACGTAAAGAGGGAACCCCTGTGCTCGATATTTACTTGAGCGGTGGGAAGCAGGGTCTTCTCATTGTTTGTTGAGAAATTTGCTTGGATGTATGACGAACCTCCAGCCGAGGAACAAGGGGGTTCTTCGCAATTGCCTTTGGTTAAATCAAAAATCGGATGTCTAGATTGAA
Source organism: Rhagoletis zephyria (assembly GCF_001687245.7). Taxonomy (NCBI): domain Eukaryota; kingdom Metazoa; phylum Arthropoda; class Insecta; order Diptera; family Tephritidae; genus Rhagoletis; species Rhagoletis zephyria. The sequence continues at coordinate 69,661 of NW_016158763.1, forward strand.
GTGGGGAAGATTCGACGGATTGGGTGTGCAACAAGGAGGTTGCAGTATGCGATGGTTTAGGGTGTGTTTTGCTCGCGGTTGCCTTAGGTGCCGACTTGTTAACTTGATTGGGATGCAACATCGTGTGATGTGACCCTTTACAGTGGAGACATCGGAATGCACTTTGGCACTTGGCGACTAGATGGTTGTAGGCTAGACAGTTCGAGCAGTAGGCATTTTGTTCCACGAATTTGCTCCTGTCAGGTAAGGAGAGTTTTTTAAATTCAGGACAAAATTTCAGGGAATGATTCTTTTTGCACATTTTGCATTGAAGCGCAGGTGCCTCTTGTGAATAATGCGAATGTACCTTGGTTTTTTCAGGCAAAGAATGTCTAACTTTGGAGGTTTTATAGTTTTGCAGACGCTCGACTACCTCATACCGACTTCGTTAGAAATTCGTCCATCTGCGTCCACTTGGGCAGTTCCTTTCTTGATTTTAGGGACTGCTCCCATAAGGAGAGAGTTTCCTCAGGTAAGCTTGAAGAGCATAAATAAATTAACACGGGATCCCAATCCGTTACAGAAACCCCTAGAGATGTAAGGCTTGAAAGGCAATCATTAATAGTATTCTGAATTTTCTGTATTGCCTCGCTATTTTCGGACTTAGCGGTAGGTAGATCGAAAAGCAATTTCAGTTGTTTGTCTATTAAAATTCGCTTATTTTCAAAGCGTGCTCTTAGTGCTTCCCACGCCAGTGAAAAGTTTTCATCACATAACCGATAATGTTTGACTATGGCACCCGCTTTTCCTCTAGTTTTATTCCGTAATGGAAAGTTTTTGTGCCGGTGTTAGCTTGGGATGGTTGAGGTATACGGCCGTAAACATATCGCGAAACGATGGCCAATCCTCATAGCTACCGTAGAAAACCTGTGTGTCACAAGGCGGAACCTTGATACAGGGGGTGGAATTATCAATAAAAGATGAGGAATTTCGAGAACCAGTTCATTCTTAGGTGAACGTCCTTCAAAAAGCTTGAGCTGATCCAGAATTTGGGATTTACAGATGTAGAAGCTATCGGTACACAACTGGAGTTTCGTGGTTGCTTCTTCTTTAAAATGAGTGGAAACTACGTTATCGTCCGCAAGACAGACCCTTTTATAGGAACTTTCTACTTTTTCCCATCTAGTATTAAGATCTTGGAGTTTAATTTCCAATAACGTATCCGTATGATCGTCAGGATCTTGCTGCTGGAAATGGGTGCAAAAGTCGACGATTCTATTGGAGTCGAAAATAAACTCTGACATAACTGTGGAATCGGTCGCCATGATGGAGGTGAAGAACGTATATTTGGTTGAAAAAAGTTAAGGAATTAAGTCCGACCGATTTTTGAAATTGCTTTGAAAATTGGTGGACAATAAGTCAAGGAATTGTGATGCTGTATTTAGAAATGCTAAGTAGATTTCCTAGCAAGCACCTGCGATGGAAATCGTGAAACAATAATCGAAACTTCGAGATGGTTTGGAGAACAGAAAAAAATAGAATCTTGCAAATTTATTTAACGCATGCAGCGCTGCGAAAATCTTAGATATAAACCGCTAACACGGGATAGAATTGATGCCTGTGTGGCTTAACGTTCGTAAGTTATCCAGGCACCAGGTTGGTTTTATTTAAAATAAATGTCGACTTTTGTTGGTATACAAGCTATGTAAGTGAGTGTTTCTTTATATCCTTTAAAGAACTTGTATGTTAAAATAATGTACGGTAACGCAAGTAGCTAGCCGTATCGTAAAAAGTCGACCTTTATTTGTTGTGGTGAGCACCAATGCATATATACGTGTAAAATAAACTATAACTAATTAACATGCGTTAAGGCGGATGTCGTACAAAAGGTCTATTGGAAATATTTCAATTTATTAAACCATAAAATAGCTCAAGGGGACCCAGTAACACAGCGGTAGACTTCGTAAATTTCAAATTCCAATGTGGTTCGGATTTTTATTTATCTATCTATTTTCTCTTTGTTTGCAAAGATATGCCAAGTGGAGTTCACGCAACGTGAAGCGATAGGGTGTGTTCGAGCTGGATAATGATTACCGCGTATGCAGTCTTGTTGCTTTCGTGATATGTTGCTGATGCTTGACTGTCAATTTCTGAAATGCTGCAGAAATGGCGCAGAAAATGGTATGCTGTTTAAGGTTTACCAATGATGGCAACTGATGATCAAAGTTTATTTCGCAATCGATTGATGTGAGCAGAGTAGCCCAAATATTTGCGTACAATGTGATGCTCGTTTATAAAAAGCAACACTGCCGTATGACTTCCCGCTCGAATATACCCATCATCGACCAGCACTAATCGCCGAAAAACACTGTAACTTATTTGTTCCAGATTCACTTTTGATTTCCCTCTTATGAAACGTTTGGCAATGGCCGCTTACCTTCGCAAGCAGCAATGGGTGGAGCCCACACAATTGATATGCAAATTTGAAAATAAAGGTGTATATGCGAAATTTATAGTGGTCGTAATAATTGCATGCGCCAGCGCTTTTAGACCCAGGCTAATACATGCCTATATATACACATTCATCCGTATGTATAGACCTACATACGTACATATGTGTATTGTGTTCATGGTCTAAGGCAAACATTTTAAGTGAACATTTTTCAAGTACCCTTCTATATACATATGTACATATGCATGAATGTGTGGAATTTTGATGGTTGTATTACTGATCTCCACCGGCTTTGAAATTCGTGCTCTATTTTAACAAAATCCCGTATTACTTGCGCCGGAATACAAGGAAACTAGAATTATCAAGACACTAATTCCTCATTTATGGATATCTCCGAGTTCATCTATAAAATTACCTACAGGATCCATTGGAATTAGTGAGAAACAATACCGAAATACGTTTTGTGAATTCAAAAAAAGAATTTTACGTTGAGATCATACATATACATACACACGTGCTGAATCGTATAACTAAATACATACATATGTACATAGGTATAGTAGCAATGTTTTAACCAAACCCAGTGGTAAATTTATGCGATCCGGTTGCGTAAAACTGTAGTGCCTTGCCGGCACATACATACATATACGAGCTCCGGGGTTCACTTTATTTTCAATATTTGCATATCAATTGTGTGGGCATCCACCCATTGCTGCTTGCGAAGGT